>NW_005871956.1:61810-103609 GCF_000147115.1 Myotis lucifugus
GGGGGTCACTTAGGGGCGATCAGGCTGGCACACAGAGGCAGTGAGGGGCGATCAGGCAGGCAGGCAGCTGAGCGATTAGGAGCCAGCGGTCCAGGATTTTGAGAGGGCAGTCGGACATCCCCCAAGGGGTCCCGGATTGGAGAGGGTGCAGGCTGGGCCGAGGGGACCTTCCTCCCCACCCTCCCCTCGTGCATAAATTTCGTGCACCGGGCCTCTAGTAAATTAATAAAGCCTTAAGTTAAGAATTGGTAAGATTCATCCTGGCCAGAGCTGCTTGATAGTTAGTGTCTACCCAGGCACCAAACACGTACCTGGGTCGTGGGTTCACGCCCTTTCCCCAGTTGGGGCATATGCAGAAGACAACCAGTCAATGTGTCTCTCTCACCCACTCCTTCTCTCCCTCCCACTCTCCCTGAAAAGCCATGGAAAAAATTGATTAAAAAAAACTTGGCAAGGTTCTCCAAACAGGACAGGTGATCACAGCAATCAATCAATCTACATCTACCAAGCCCTGTTCTGCGTCAGGCCTGTACTGGACAGTCAAGAGATGAGCATCTATGGTCCCTGCCCTCAAGTCAATCCTGTTGTCCAGAGGGTGGGATGGGATTACAGAGGAAGAAAACCCAACTCAGATAAGTGAGTCAGGTTTTGGAGGTAACACCAGAGCTGAGCAGTAAAGATAAGAGGGAAGGGCCAAAGCAGGTATTCCAGGGGGAAGGAATATAAACGTGTATAGAAATGAGACTGACAGCATGAGGTGACAGATGTTTGGAGGATAACAAGTAGTTTGACATGAGTATAGGGTTCAAGGAGGGCAGAAGGGATGGAATGAGAAAAAAAGGTCAGCTGGCCCTAGGTCTGGGATGTTAATCCAGGAAGTCTAAATTGTATTCTGAAGGCAAAATAAGATCATGGAAGGGTGTTAGTTTTTCAGTAGACTAGTCTGGTAACTGACAATGGAAAAAGGGAGGCAGAGGGCAGCTGGGAAGCAATCAATCCTCTGGAAGAACTCCGGGCACGTGAAGAGGAAGGACGGAGGGGTCTAGGTTGAACTTCATCGAGTGCTACAGAGGGAGCTTGCCTGGGACTCTAAATGAACTTGATTAATGGTCTGCAGAAGAGAAGATGGGCAATGGTTGGAAGAAAACTAAGTAACAGCTCAATTTGGAGCACTGGTACAACAGATTCATCCCAGCTCCAGATGCACACAGGCAGCCCATTAGAACATTTCCTGGTTTATCCTTAATCCTTACCCTTAATCCAATCCACAGCCAACCTCAGGGTCAGCAGGAGAAAGTGTCTCACCAAAGGCCACCACGGGAGGTCCTCTGCCCCTCTAGAACCTGCCTCCATGCCACTGCTTGTATTCCTAGTAAGGTCTTACCTAGCTCTAGACAAAAATTGAAGGCCTGTTTGCAGTTGGAAAATTTATATGCAAATACACCCCCTACAGTGGGCCTAACAGTACTGTAAGCCAGAGGAAATATTTTTTGCAGAGCAAGGGCCCAAGGTGGAGGCCATCCCGCCTTGCTTAGCAGTGGGGTTGTACTCACTACACCTCTTGCCTGGTTCATCAAGGCTTTGTGTTCCCACTCATGGGCCGTGGGATTTATCCCACAGCAGAGCTCTCTCGGCACCCTGGCAAATCTGGGGAACCTATATGGCTCCTTTCCAGAACTGTACACAAAGAACACCAGGTTAGACCTCCCACCCTCTGTAGAGATGATGAGGATACACTGCTAAATGAGTCCCCTTCCCATGGACCCAGTACAGATCGGGAAGCCCTTTGCAGGCATTATTCAACCAGTCATCAAATATCAAGGTTGTCCCAGGTGCTGAGAACCGGCTTTTTTTTTGGTTATTTTAAATTTTATGTTGAATAATTATACAGAATTCCCGAATAACTGCATTTAGATTCCCCAAATGTAAATATGCTACCACATTTGTCATTATTTCTTTATATTTTTTCTTTATATTTTTATATATACATACACATTTTTCCTGAATTTGAAATTCACCCCTACATACAAGAACATTCTCTTACATAACCATTATTAAAATTACAAAATCAACACTGATATGAGTATTCTTATCTAATCTACAGACCTTTATCAAATTTGACCAATTGTTCCATTTGTCCCATTAATGCCCTTGAGAGCATAAAGAAAGATCTTCCCAGCTCTCAGATCCACTCCGGGATTCTACACGCCATTTCATCATTCGCCTTTTATCTGAAATGGGGTTCCTCAGTCCTTTAGGATACTTTGAAGAGTACAGGCCATATTTTTGTTTACAGAATATTCTTCAATTCGAGTTTGTCTGATGTCTCTTCATAAATTCCGACTACCAACCCTGGACAAGAATTCCTGCGTGGTGCTGTGTCCTTACACACTTGGACAGGAAACCCTGTGTGTGTCTTTCTCAGTGCATACTATCAGCAGGCATGAGATCTATTTGTCCTATTCTTGGAACGCTAACTTTGATCTCTTGGTTGAGGAACAATCTTGCCAGTGTTCTCTAAAGCAGCGGTCGCCAACCTTTTGGACCTCACGGACCACCAGTGGTCTGCAGACCACCGGTTGGCGACCGCTGCTCCAAAGGTTTCCTTAAACCAGTGGTCGCCAACCTTTCAGACCTCATGGACCACCAGTTGGTGACCGCTGCTCTAAAGTGTCTCTCAGTATTAAAAAGCATCTTGGGCCGAAACCGGTTTGGCTCAGTGGATAGAGCGTCGGCCTGCAGACTGAAAGGTCCCAGGTTCGATTCCGGTCAAGAGCATGTACCTGGGTTGCGAGCACATCCCCAGTGGGAGATGTGCAGGAGGCGGCTGATCGATGTTTCTCTCTCATCGATGTTTCTAGCTCTCTATCTCTCTCCCTTCCTCTCTGTAAAAAATCAATAAAATATATTAAAAATAAAAAAATAAAAAAAATAAAAAGCATCTTGGGCCTGGCTGGTGTTGCTCAGTGGTTGAGCATCAACCTATGAACCAGGAGGTCACAGTTCGATTCCCTGTCAGGGCACATGCCCAGGTTGCGAGTTTGATCCCTAGTAGTGGGTGTGCAGGAGGCAGTTATCGATGATTCTCTCATTGATGTTTTTCTCTCTCCCTCCCTCTTACTCTCTGAAATCAATAAAAAAAATATATGCCCTAGCTGGTTTGGCTCAGTGGATAGAGTGTCGGCCTGCAGACTGAAGGGTCCCAGGTTTGATTCCAGTCAAGGGCACATGCCTGGGTTGTGGGCTCGATCCCCAGTGTGGGGCATGCAGGACGCAGCCGATCAATGATTCTCTCTCATCATTGATGTTTCTTATCTCTCCCTCTCCCTTCCTCTCTGAAATCAATAAAAAGTATATTTAAAAAAGAAATATAAAAATAAATTTTAAAATATGTATTTTTAGCCTTAGCTGGTTTGGCTCAGTGGATAGAGCATCTGCCTGTGGACCAAAGTGTCCTGGGTTTGATTCCGGTCAAGGGCACGTACCTTGGTTGCAGGCTCCTCCCCGGCCCAGGTCCTGGTCAGGGCTCATGCAGGAGGCAACCAATTGATGTCTCTCTCTCACGCCGATGTTTCTCTCTTTTCCATCCACCTCCCTCCCTTCCACTATGTCTGAAAATCAATGGAAACAATATCCTTGGTGAGGATTAAAAATAATAAATAAATAAAGCACCGTGGGAGGAAACAACTATCCTGTTTACGGCACACTTTCCCATTAGTTTTAGCATCCACCAATGACTCTTGACAAATAATTTTTAGCACTATGGTGAAAATACAGATATTTTATCTGTACCATTCCTGCTTAATTTATTATTCTACTGTAAAACAAAAAAACTTTCTCCTTTCCCCCATTTATTTACTTGTCAGTGTAGACTCGTGGGTTCTTATTTTATTCTATGGGTTATAATCTATTACTACCATTGTTTATTTGATCCTTTAATTGGCCCAAAAAGCTGGCTCCTGGGTCCTGTTGACATGACCCATCATTCTTTGAGCACTTCCCTATTTTCTGGCATAGCAGATATTCCAAGCTCACCTATAATTTTCTTACCCCAGCCCCAGAATCAACCATTTCTCCAAGGATCCCTGTTTTCTTGGATACTAACAATTATAATCTGGGTATGAAGTGGGTTCATTGTTATTGGAGTGTCTTTGCTTCTAAGCCCTCTCAACAAGTGCTAGAAAATATATATGTATAAATGTGAAAACATACACACACACAACTATTTCTATAGCCACAAATAAAAAACCATGGCTTCACCTGATGACTCTAATTCCAATCCAATCCCACGGGGTTCCTTCTAGCCTTCCCCACCTTCCGTATTTAGAGAAACTCCTTTTTCTGGCAATAAACAAGCAAACATTATCCACAATACACAGGGTGGGGCAAAGTAGGCTTACAGTTGCTCATATGGAAAATAATAATTAATCACTAAAACAAGAATAAACTGTATTTCCCATACTCACAACTGTAAACCTACTTTTGCCCCCACCCTGTACTTACCTATTTATTTGCTCAATTCTAGAATACATAGTTTCAGAATTACTAACCCATATCACTGTGAAAAACAAACCTACTAACCAGAATTCAATATTTGTTTATAGTGTTTTTCTCTTTAGTACATGGGTTAGTTCCTTTTTTTCCTGTAGTAATGCCCCCATTTGACACACAGGACTGATCAGCCCTGGCCGGGAAGCTCAGTTAGAGCATCATCCCAATACACCAATGTTGTGGATTTGATCCCCAGTCAGGGCATATAGAAGAATTAACCAATGAATGCATAAGTAAGTAGAACCATAAATCGATATTTCTATCAAATTAATTAAAAACCTTTTTTTTAATTGTTTAAGGTATTACATATGTCTCCGTTTTCCCCCAAGTTAACACCCCCCCGGGCCACTCCCATCCCCGAGGGCAAGCCCCCACCACCCTAGTGTCTGAGTCCACAAAATTTTTTAAAATAGTAAATCAAGGCTTTGACACCAGACGTGAGTTCCCGTTCTCCGGTGGCAATGGTCTCCCGCTCACCGGCTGACCCTTCAGAAGCCTGGGGCTTTACAGAAATGAGGCAATGCCAGCCACTCCTAGTTATTCTGATTCGGTCCATCTGAGCGAGAACCAGGGAATCTGTATTTTACAAATGTTCCCAGAGAAGCACTGGCTGTAATATAAAAAGCCTAAAAGCAGGGCCCCGATATCTCCTCTGGCCAGTTCCCACCCAGCTCCAGTCTCCTGGGGACATGGTGCTTGCAGTGCTGCCTGCCTTGCCTACACGTCGGCTCCTCTGCCGGCAACGGTCTCACCTCTCTTCACCGCCTAGCAAATACCGAGCCTTTAACATCCAGCTCAGAAGTCTCCTCCTCTATGAAGACTTTCCAACTTCCCAAACATGGCCACACCCTCAGTTCCCCGAGCTCCCATAGTTTGCTTTTGATTATGAAATAATCCGCACACTGAAAAACAGACCAGCACAACACGACAGCTTTTTCCATTGCCCTGTTACAGCTCTCCTCGAGAGAAGCAGAATTATCTGTGTTTGTCTTTTCCACTGGCAACAAGAATTCCTCTTCCTCCTCTGATGATTCCCAGGCACGGGATCTGGCACACAAGGTGCTCAAACAATGTTTGGTCTAAGGTTATTTGCAGCTTTAACTCTGTGGCTCAAAGATGGCCTAGGTTCTTTTCCATGAATCTTCAGAACAGAGACGAAGAAGGACTCTGTGCTAAGTAATTCTCACTTTGAGATGAAGTCCATTTCTTCCTGCTCTGGACTAAACCTGCCTGTTATTGTTCATGCTGGTAACTGAAGGCTGTTTCCATACCAGACCTGATATTTTTAGCACTCCTGTTATGATAAACTCACACTAACCTCAAAAAGAACAAATCAAAGTCAACTTTTTGCCACAGGAAACCAGCTCATGCTTAATGTTTTGCAACATGCCATGGGAGAATAATAAAAAGATGAGACCTTTTGCTCACAGATGGCGAGGCCAACGCTCAAGATAGTGGAAAAATGCAGCAGGAAGCGTTCAGTCTGGCCACTATCTTATTAAGTAAACTGGAAAAACACTCAGCACCCAAACAAGGCAAACACACGCACATGGACGGCGGGGCAGCTGCTTCCCCAGACGCTGAATCGTGTACGGGGCAGTAAGAACCATCTACATGTGAGGGGCGGGCTGGGGCCAGGACGGCACTGGAATCCAAAGCCTGCTGGGTGCCCGGGGAAGCAGACAGGTGAGAGGATCCTGCGGGGTCACCAGTGGGCTGGCTGCTCTCCCTCTAGAGTGGAGTAAATGACCAGATGAGCAATACCAGTCACTCATGCCAAAAATACTTATCAAGCACCTACTATGTGCTCCAATGGTGAAACCAAGTCAGGTTCCCTGTAAGGTATTCTCAGGTGTGCATCACAGCCAAACACCTTGTCCTCACTAGGAATTCCTGAGGCAGGTGGATCAGTCACATTCCTAGAAGGGTCTGGGAAACAAAGTCCAAGGACTGGGAAAAACTAAAAACGATTTACGTGACTTTCAGGATGAGACTGGTCACAAGACCTGTCTGTACACTTAAAATGGGCAAACTTTCTGTTACAAATCATACCTCAATAAAGTTGTTAAAAGCATAAAAATAAAAAATACAGAAAAACAAGATACACTTTCACTGACTATTTAGAATGAGAAGAGATTTCAGAGAGAGGCTGGCTAACATAGTCCTCCCATTTCTATAGGCGAGGAAATAAAATCCTAAAGAGGCAAACTGACTTATCTATGCCCAAGGTCACAAGGACAGATGATGGCAAGTGTATTTGGCAGAAGGCAAGTTCACCTGTGGAAGCTGCTATGTTCTCCTGGATAAGTCTAACAAGGTCAAATTACAGGAGAATCTCAGTTCTATGAATGGCTGAGTAGAAAACTGAAATAAGTATTTCTCTGAACATGAGAATAAGGTGCCCGGCCAGCGTGGCTCAGTGTTTGAGTATGAATCAGAAGGTCATGGTTCGATTCCTGGTCAGGACACATGCCTGGGTTGCGGGCTTGATCCCCAGTGTGGGATGTGCAGGAGGCAGCCGATCAATGATTCTCTCATCAGTAATGTTTCTATCTCTCTCCCTCTCCTTCCCGCTCTGAAATCAGTAAAAATTAAAAAGAGGGGACGGGCTGTGCCTGCGAGAGGATCAACATGCCTTTGGCGAGATTTACTACACCCATCCTTGGAAGAGGAAAAGAAAAAACATAAAAAGAAACGGCTAGTTCAAAGTCCAAATTCTTATTTTATGGATGTAAAACGTGCAGGTTGCTACAAGATCACCACGGTTTTCAGCCACCTCAGACGGTGGTTCTTTGCGTAGGCTGCTCAACAGTGTTGTGCCAGCCGACAGGAGGAAAGGCTAGACTCACGGAAGGATGTTCATTTAGAAGAAAGCAACACTAATGATCCACACAGCTTCCTGAATTTGGGTTAGATCACAAAAAGCCTTATCAGTTTAGTAATTCTAGTTAATCTACCAGGATGATATAATTACATTTAATTTTGTAAGTATACAACAGTGATCTCCTATTTTGGTATCAATTTTTCAATAAAGTTTTGATTATGGAAAAAAAAATTAAAAAGAGCTCTTTTCCGGTTTTTGCAGCGCGAGGAACCATGAGCAGCAAAGTCTTTTGCGACACCCTTTATGAGACAGTGCAGGAGGTCCTGCACGGGAACCAGGGCAAAAGCCGGAAGTTTCTGGAGCCAGTGGAGCTGCAGATCAGCCTGAAGAACTATGAGCCTCAGAAGGACAAACGCTTCTCGGGCACCGTCAGGCTTAAGCCCACGCCCCGCCCCAACTTCTCCGTGTGTGCGCTGGGGGACCAGCAGCACTGTGATGAGGCCAAGGCCGTGGACATCCCGCACATGGACATCGAGGCGCTGAAGAAACTCAACAAGAATAAGTAACTGGTCAAGAAGCTGGCCAAGAAGTACGAGGCCTTTTTGGCTTCGGAGCCTCCGATCAAGCAGATCTCACGAATCCTGGGCCCAGGCCTGAATAAGCCCGGCAAGTTCCCTTCCTTGTTGACCCACAATGAGAACATGGTGGCCAAAGTCGATGAAGTGAAAACCACAATCAAGTTCCAGATGAAGAAGGTGCTACGTCTGGCAGGGGCTGCTGGCCATGTGAAGATGACAGATGATGAGCTTGTGTACAACATCCACTTAGCTGTCAATTTCCTGGTGTCGTTGCTCAAAAAGAACTGGCAGAACGTTCAGGCTTTGTACATGAAGAGCACCATGGGCAAGCCCCAGCGCCTGCACTAAGGCCCAGCGTAATAAACCATACTGCCACCGTTAACAAAGAATGAGTTGATGTGCTCACAGAGTCAGCTTAATGCTTACAAGCTGAGGTCTCTAAGCTGCTGGCAGGAACCAGGGAATGAGAACATAAGAGCATGTCGCTTTACTTCCAGAACCTTACTTAGTCCACCAAGCAGTCTGGCAGGCAAAACTGCCCCTGGCTAGGAATCACCACATCATGGTAAACTCAGATACCAGTTGACCAACATGACTAATTTATAAGAAGCAGCTATACCCAAAACCTTTGCAAAAGGACAACTACTATTTACTGAGGGCTTTCTATGCGCCGGGCACTGAGCAGTTAGCTTCTCCCAAAGGGCTGACCCGATGCTCACTCTGAACTCCAGGCAGGAGGGTGCTGCTGTGACTCCAGTTAGCACTTCCTTGCTGAACTGCCCCAGTCCTTAAAGGGGCTATTTTCTGAGTCCTACACTCACATGCAAAGACTCATTCCTACTTAACCCATTTTATTATTTCTATACAAATGGATATTAAATGCTTCAAAATAGTTGATCCCCCAACTTTCCTTGTCCCCAATTGGGTCAACACCATTAATTACTATGGGAAGAGCTTTACTCATAAATAATGTAAAGATAAACTTTAGCCCTGTCTGATCTCACTAGTTTATTAAGGAGGCTTTATACAGCTTTATGTATTTCCCTTTGGAGAGCTAGCACGCATTTCGTCTGTGCTGACTTGGAGAGGGAGTTCCTGGAGTCTGCACAGACCAAGGGAAGGAAGGAGGGATGCAGCTCCCCTCTCTTCTCTGGGGAAAGAAGACCAAATACTGTCTAAATGCAACCAAAAATGCTTGGTAGATTTTACAAAGGAAAGCTACATCTCCACCTCAGAGTCTCCCTGCGAAAGGGTGATGGTTCTGCAGAGATACTGACCCTTGCAGGCCTGGGTGAACACATGGCGCCTGGGACAGGTGACTGAGGGCCTCCAATACCGTATCTGTGCTACACGAACTGGGGCGTGGAAAAGGAAGGAAGTTGGGGAGCACATCCCCAGAAGGTCAAGCTGATTTTTTCTCTCTACTTTTCTGGCATTTTCTGCAGTAAATATGAGTTATTTTTACACTAATTAGCAAACTGGTATTTTTACATGTGCTTGCAGTGTAACTGAGAATGAGTGACCTTTCTCTCTCTGTGCCTCAGTTTCTTTGTCTGTAAAAAAGGGTTAGTAATAGTATCTAGCTCCACAGCTTGTGCTAAGCACTCAATGTTAGTGATTATTTTTAAAACAACATTAAAAAAATTACTTAAAAGTGCCAAGCAGAAGGAGCCAAACAATACTTAGCTAACAGTCCCTGCCGCCCCCCTACCCCCCGCCCCAGTAAGGAGGGAGGGAGGGAGAGAGGGAGACCTTTCAGGAGAGGAAAACTGGTTTGGGGGCCAAGGAAGAACTCTGTAGAGGGAGAAGCAGTGCTGAGAAAATGTTTGATTTATGACACTGTTATCTCAGGATCAACTTTAGAGGGTAGGTCATTTCAACAAATAAAGATTTTTAAAAAGCAAAAATCATTAAGAAACCAGAGCTCCATGATGGTCCTCGTCTCCATTCGCTCAGGTGTGTGGCCACTGAGAATCCACTAATGAGGAACCTAACTCAGGGCGAACATCGAGAAACCATCTGGACTCTGCAGCCACATATGCAGAAATCAAAGCCCAGAGCACTCCTGGCTCACCGGAAGCCGCGAGCCCTCACCTTGAAGGAGAAAGTAATCCGAAGTTGTGCGCTTCAGAGCGGCCTTTGCTTTGTCGCTGCTCCAGTCCACTTCCAGTGCTTCTTTAAGGGAGCAGAAGACCACTTTCTGTTGAAAAAAAAGGCAAAACTGCTTAGGGATAAACTATGCTTGGCTTTAAATCACAAGGCAGTATAGCTCTTCACCATTTAGAGAAATGTCATTATCTAAGGTTTACTGTTCATTAAAGGAAGCTGAGGCCACTCAAATCCAATAAACGTTTATTAAGCACTTACTGAGTGCTCCTCTGGGCACTGGGACACAGCGATGAATAACATACTCCCTGCCTTGAAGGAAGACAGAGCAAAGCTAAAGCCCTAATACCATTTTGGTTCTTTCTTTAACTGGGTGTATTTACACTACAGAAATAAAAGCAAAGAAAAATATGTGTCTAGAGATATTCAATAAAAGTTTTTTTTAATAGTAAATAAAAACAAACAAAAATTAATAAATGTTTCTCAGTAGAAGAATGTTTGCTGCTGCTGATGGATGAAATACTAATAAGTAACAGCAAGAAAAAGAATAACGGGCACTAGCTGGTTTGGCTCAGTGGATAGAGCGTTGGCCTGGGGACTGAAGGGTCCCAGGTTCGATTCCGGCCAAGGGCACATGCCTGGGTTGCGATCCCCAGTGGGGGGCATGCAGGAGGCAGCCAATCAATGATTCTCTATCATCATTGATGTTTCTATCTCTCTCTTCCTCTCCCTTCCTCTCTAAAATCAATAAAATATATTTTGAAAAAAGCTATAAAAAGAAAAAAGAATAACAGAGATGAAACGAAAGCTGCAGGCTATGGAAATGGAAATGGCATTGGCAAAAGCCCTGTGGTAGGAGAAGTATGGCTAAAACCTATTAAACTAAACCAAATAATCTTGGAAAATACCATAATATATACTTTAAAATGTAAACAATTAAATATGAATGAGAAAATGGTTTCCCTTTCCTGAACAATTCCATCCAAAGTCATGTACTGGGACTGAGGAAGGGCAGGAAAGAGAGAGTGTGTGTGTGGAGGAGCTGGGGGCCTGGCTGGAGGAGACAGAGCATGATAAGAAGGGCTTCCCCAGGGACAGCAGTGAGAGAATGACTATATCCACAGACTGGCTGCAACCAGTAAATATACTGAGAATCTGGGAAGCCAGGCTTCTCAATGTCAGAGAAGAGAATTGGAAATATGGGGAGAAAACTAGAACGAAGTCTGTGGTTTTGGGGATAAACTCATTTTCAACGTATGGACAGATAAAGAAATAAATGTAGATGCAATTCCCTGAAACAAGGAAGTGCTCAAAGAATGATGGGGACATGAAACAGAAAACAGGACACAGCTTAAGGAAGTACCCACTGGTCAAATCTGGAACAATTTGAGGGTAAAAAGAAATAATAATAGATTGCAGCACTTAAAATAAACTAGAATCCATTAGTCCACAGACCTAAAATTAATCAAGTTTAATGAGGAATGGGATATTTACATATTTTCAAAATACCTCTCTATAAAATACATATTAGTCACACAGGGAAAAGAGGAATTGTATTCAAAGAAGTCTGGCAGACATAATCTCACTCAAATGATGAAAGTGAACATTAGCAGTAAAGGGCATGTGGAAATCACGCGCCAGACCACAGAACGTGATGAGAAGCATCCGTGCCGTGATATTTTTGCCAAAATGTGTAGCTGGAATCTAATCATAAGGGAACATCAGATGAACCCAAACTAAGGGACATTTTACAGACTAACTGGCTCGTAATCTTTAAAAGTGCCATGAAAATCTAGATGCACGCATGATCCCGAACTGGACCCTTTGCCAAAGGGACATGACTGGGGCAACTGGCAACACTTGAATGGGGTCTGATCCGACAGTGATGATGTAACTGGATGAGTTTCCTAATTTTGATGGTTGGGTTGTGGTTATGAAGGAAGACTTGTTTGAGAAAATACAAACTGAAATATCTGGGAATGATGGTTGGGGCATTATGTTGGCATCTCCCTGACAGTTCAGGAAAAAATGGTTCTCAGTACTAGTTACTTTTACTGGGTTTAAGATGGGTGTGTATAAATAATTTCAAACTTACAGAGGTATGGGTCCTCTCTTCTCTTTCTCTACACACACACACACACACACACCCCGGCATCGTACAAATCCCTCCCCTCCTCCCTCGATAACAGAGAGAGAGAGAGAGAGAAAGAGAGACCGACTGACTCAAAACAACAAGAGTATAATTTAGGAGGCTTACTGAACCAAGATCTATCAGCTACCAGGCAATTTACATAGCTTATTAAGGACCAAAATGGATATTATAAATGAAATTCCAAATTGTTAATGAAGATTAAACACACTCGAAGTTTACTTTTTCTTTTAATCCTCACTTGAGGACATGCTTAGAGAGGAAGGGCGGGGAGAGGGGGAGAGGGAGAGAGAGAGAGAGAGACATTGATGGGCTGCCTTCCATATATGCCCCGACCTGGGATGGAACCCACAATCCAGGTATGTGCCCCAACCGGGAATCTAACCAACAACTTTTCGGTGCATAGGATGACCAACTGACCCACATCAGCCAGGGCAAAACAGTCAAGGTTTTTTAAAAAAAGTGTTTTTATTGATTTCAGAGACAAGAAGAGAGAGAATCACCGATTGGCTGCCTCCTGCATGACCCCTACTAGGGATCAAGCCCGAAACCTGGGCAGGTACCCTGACCGGGAATTGAACCATGACCTCCTAGTTCAGTGATGGCGAACCTATGACACGTGTGTCAGAGGTAACATGCGAACTCATTTTTTTGGTTGATTTTTCTTTGTTAAATGGCATTTAAATATATAAAATAAATATCAAAAATATGTCTTTGTTTTACTATGGTTGCAAATATCACAAAATTTCTATATGTGACACGGCACCAGAGTTAAGTTAGGGTTTTTCAAAATGCTGACACGCCGAGCTCAAAGGTTCGCCATCACTGTCCTAGTTCATGGGTCCATGCTCAACCACTGAGCCACACTGGCCAGGCAATAGTCAAGGTTTTAAGGTGTCTTTCTGCCTCTGAGTTGGTATACAAGATGTCCATGGTGTCCTCAAACCTTTGGGTCAATGGTCTGTTTGACCTCAAAAGATAAGTCATGTAGTCAGCCTAGTGACCTTTAGTGCCTTATACAGGCTGCCAGACCCTTCTTAGTGAGCTGTAAACACAGATCAAGCCATCAGCAGTATGCTGGGAATGCTGTCATAATGAGGAAACACAGTTTTATCAGATTTTAAAAACTACCAAGACCTTAATTCAGAGGTTCTGTAGTTTGCCTCACTAGGAACAATGCTAAGAATCCACTGGTCCGTTAAGCCACTATTGGATGATGAATGAGAAAAAGAAGTTGTGTTTTAGTCTCAGTCCCACCTCTAACCCTGGGACAAGGGTACAAATGAAAACCCACTTATCACGTCTACATGTTTAGTTATAAATCAAACTAGCAAGCTACGAAGTAAAAGATATTGTATTCTCCTGCCTTAATAAATATACCTTCTCCACAGCCATCTTGGAAGATCAGGTTCAAATTTGAGATTCTCACACTCCTTGGGGTTCTCTGCCAGGACGAGGTGCACCGGGAAAGCTGTCCCCCAGTTTTCCCTTCTCTTGTAGCTTTGTCCCCTCAGCGCGTCCTTTCCCACCAAATCCCACCCCCTCCCCCCGGGGCGTAGGCATGCAGACACTGTGGTAAAGCCAGCACTCCAGAGGCAGATCAGGGAGGAAGCCCAAAAACGCCTGGGAAGCAAGCCTGGGTTGTCTGGGTAGGAAATTCCGGGGTCCCAGGCGTCCAGAATGTGCTCTAGAACTGAGGGCAAAGGCTATGGGCTCCAGTGGACACATCTCCTTAATGCCATGGAATCCTCACGCTGTGAGAGGAAGGGCCGGAAGGGGGACAAGCTGGGACCTTCTAGAGCACGAGGGCCAAGGACTGAGGCCCTTTGCCTCCCAAAGTCTAAGGACAGAACCATCCCAGCTTTGCCACTAGGTTGTGACACCAGGCAAATGAATTTACCTCTCAGGCCTGACGGTGGCAGACAACTTTTAGGAAGTTCCCTGGTATCTGGGGAGGAGGCCCACAGTGGCCCTGTCTATAATGTGTACTGGCCCTCCAGCCACAGGTGACAGAGCCAGTGGAGGGCCCATGGCCCAGGACTGACCAATCGGAGTCTTTATCTGGGGAAGTGAGAATTTGAAAGTTGGAAGCGGAGCCATATTAATGGCAGGGCTCTTAAGAGAAGGGCCAAATTCCTACCACCAGCTGCCTGGTTTTTTACCCTTCTCAGATCACAACAGTTATTCAATGCTTCTTGTGTTACTCCAGCCTGCCTCCAATTAATGCCCCCCCTTTGTTGTTGTTAATCCTCACCTGAGAATATTTTTTCCACTGCTTTTCAGACAGAGTGGAAAGGAAAGAGGGAGGGAAGGAGGGAGAGAGAGAGAAGGAAAGAGAGAGAGAAACATCGACACACAGATGTGAGAGACACATTGACTGGCTGCCTCCTGCAGGCTCCCTTACTGGGGGTGGGAAGGGAAGGGAACCTGCAACCCAGGTACGTGCCCTTGACTGGGAATCAAACCTGCAACCCTTCGGTGCATGGGCTGAGGCTCTAACCAACCACTAAACACACTGGCCAGGACTAATGTCCTTTTTTGTTTTCCAAACTACCAAAAGTCTACTATCGACTTTCACAACAATTAAAAATAAAACAAAACTTAACCAAATCACCTAATTTGTAGTAGGACAGGTGCAAGAGGCGATGCCTGTGTCACTCAGCTCACCGGCACTGGATTTATAGAGAAAACACACTGGACAGTGCTCTCAGGGAATGAAGGCTCTTTCAGGTGAAGCGCCCAGGACAGTGTCTGCTGAGCAGGAGCATCCACCATCTACCTGGATGAACACACTGAAACGGGTAACTTTCACATCTCACTTGCCCCTTCCACTTCTCCTCCCTTGGCTCCTGGATCCCTCTGACTAGAATGCTTAACGCTTCCCCTCTGCTATCCACTCCTTCATGGGAAATCCTGAGCCTTAAGGATTTCAATCTCATAGTTCAGTTAAGACTAGTGACAAGCCCTCTTATACTCACTCTTATAGCTTCCGGAGGTAGGGACCACAGTGAAAGACACAGCACCGAATAGATTAGATTTTCAAGAAATACTTGTGAGCTGCTTCTCATTTGCCAAAAATCCCAACAGTAGATATAAAAGGTGAATTCTCCACATGGCCTATCAGCCATCAAGTTATGGGGTTGTGCTAGGCCATTTAGAAGTGTGGGAAACTGCAGTGACCTTGCCCATGTAAGAGGAGACTGGTTCAACAGATCACAGCAAGGCAATGCACACCTGCTCTCCAAAGTAGATATAAGTCGGGAGGTCTCCCAAAAACACATTGAATAAAAAAAGCAAAACACAATACGTCATACATATTAGGTCATTATATGCCTTATAAGTATTCATGTATATTAATTAGTACTCCAACTTTACTAAGTACACAAGCACAGAAAGTGTTCTGAGAAGAACGTTATAGTCCTTACGGGGGAACAGGGTTCACATTCTCCCAACTTGTTCTGTGCTTTCCCCGCCTGGGACTGTGAATAAATTTTACTTTTTAAATCAGGCTGAACATCTGTAACGTAATATAGTTCTGGATATAAAATAAAGTTGAATATAAATCAGCACCAAAACAACTTTTAAAACTACAGGCTTCACCTGGCCAGTTTGGCTCAACTATGAACCAGGAGGTCACAGTTTGATTCCTGGTCAGGGCACATGCCCGGGTTGCAGGCTCAGTCCCCAGTGCAGGAGGCAGCCAATCAATGATTCTCTCTCATCATTGATGTTTCTATCTCTCCCTCTCTTTTCCTCTCTGAAACCAATAAAAATATATTTAAAAGTAAGAAACACAGCCATAACCGGTTTGGCTCAGTGGATAGAGCATCGGCCTGCGGACTGAAGGGCCCCAGGTTCGATTCCGGTCAAGGGCATGTGCCTTTGTTTCGGGCACATCCCCAGTAGATGTGCAGGAGGCAGCTGATCAATGTTTCTCACTCTCTATCCCTCTCCCTTCCTCTCTGTAAAAAATCAATATTATGAAACCTCATGTACTACAAAGTTAATCCATTTAGTTGATCACAAAGAAAGTTAATTCAATAATTCTTTTTTAAATGACAATAATCTGCTCTAAAGCTCTCGTATTGTACTGCAGGAAGCACAGACATTTCCTGGATATGACCGTACCAGGCACTGTCTCGGAGGACAGCAGTGGACAAACTGCCCCTATGGAGCTTAAACTCTAATGGGAGAGACACTGACAAGTGATTTGAAGAGTAATCATGGTTACAAATCAAGATGCCACCTAAAGAGGAGGAATGAAGCTAGTCAGTCATGAGGAATGTTTCTTTAAGGATGGCAGTGAGAGGAGGATGACTGAGCTGTCAACAAACTGCTCAGGAAGGGGGAATCAAAATAATGAATCACTTCTCCGCCGTGGAATTTCACAACTAATTCATGAGAAGAGTATTAACAGTGCCCAAATTAGTCACCCTCTATTTTCAGAAGCAGAGGTAAAACTAAATCTGCATTTCTTAGCATGTCATGAACAAATCCTACTTTATGATTAGTTTTTAAAGTGCGACTAGGGCAAGGAACCACCATCGGGCATCTACTCCTGTCTGGCAGCCCCTCACAATAAAGAAACATGAGCAGCAAATGGGAATGTGACAATGGCTTCTCCCAAAGGTTTTTCCGGAATGATCCCCATGTTAACAATACTGTATCCCACCATCTTCATAACAGTTCCAAGTATCCTAGACACTCCCAGGGGAATCACCTTGTAAGTCCTAGGGTGAGCCAGTGCCCTTAGCCTCTGTCTGTGCTCTCCCACCTGCTGCTTCCCACAGAGCTGTGTGACCTTGGCAGGTCATTTAACTTCTCTTAGCTTCAGCATCATCTGTGAATGGTGACAACAGGACTGTGATTCCCTGCACCCCAAACACTGCCTTGCACACAGTAGGCATTTTGCAACTCAAAGATACAGAAAGAGCTGGCTGTTCTGGGGTAGGAAAGCCCGAGTCACTCTGTCTTACATCTGTGCTTTTGGTTGATCCTGCTTCCTAGGGCTGGTCCTGGCTTCAGCGCCTGGCAAACTGGCCTTCACATGCCAATTCTAACAACTCTTTCTCTGGGAAACTTTCTTAACACTTCCTCGCCACAAAACCATTACTGTACTCTCTCCTTCATCCACTGTACATCAGGTTTGTGCCCAAGACCCAATTCTGATTAAATCTGTTGCATGACTTCTCCTGGGCAGCAAAGGAAGCAAACAAACTACTAGGCACCTGTCTCCGGGCTATGGACTTCCCTGCTGCTGTATTTATCATGATGGCACATGTGCTAGAAAGGCCCCCGTGTCTTCCTAGACGGTGTGAAAACCACAACCTCTGTTTTCCCTCTTTGTTTTTTAACTGTTTCTAATTTAGGAGCACAATGCGTACCTTGAAGCAAAAGTGGCTTTACAACATTTGGACCCTAACCAGAAACCTTTCACAGGAAACAGGAAGTGGCTGCTTCCCCACCCCCATCCTGCACTCTGAGCATAACCCAACTAGTTATTCCATACAATTTAGGCAAAAGGACAGAATCTGAATCAAAGGATTTTTGAGTTGGAGGAAAACTTCCACACCTCAGAGCGGTCTCTGCCGAAACGGAGGACACTGGTCAGTACAGGGTGGCGAAGTCCTGGCCCAGACCTGTGCGGCCCAGTCCTTCCACGGCGCTCTTGGGGAGGCCGCACAAAGGCAAGGTCTGGAATCCCGGGGATTGTCATCAGGAATGCACTGAATGCCTCGCAACCTCAAGGGCTCGAGGTTGGAATCCCGGCCTGAATTGTCCAAGGGAAACAGCTGACTAACAATGTCAGCTGGGCATATTTTGATACCTTCAACTTCGGCCCCATGTAGGAAGGGGCTGCACAAAGAGCGCTGTGACTGAAGAGCCCGAGGAATGGTACGCGAAGGCCTCCCAGCGCCTGCCAGGGCTGCCGCATTCTCCTCATAGCTAGATAAAGTGGCTCCCAAAAGAGGTTTCCCGATCAGCCCCAGTGGGCACCAGCAGAAGTGACTCCCGGGAAACTTCCAGCTGTGAAGGGCTAACAAAGCCAGGCACTCTCTATTTGAATGTGAAAGACCCGCCTCAATCAAAGAAGCCCTTAAGCCATAAAACCCTTCACACCAAGGCCAAGTGTCACACTTGTAAGAGGGTGTGATTTATAAATTGACAGCACCCACAAAGCTGCTTTTGTGCTCCTCCCTTAGTTAACAATTTATCTCCCCCCACCAAACTCACGGCGCTATTCAGATAAGGCTTGACTGGGCCTCAAGAAGAAAGAAAGGAAGAAAGAAAAGGACCCAAGTTTTGGCCAAAACACCAATGTTCACTCAGGATAATTATGGTCCTGTGAATAGACACTAAAATTAGGGCTTAATAATTCCTCTGTATCACACTCGCAGCATCAAACTATTCCAGTACAAACATAAAGAGCAAGAAAGAGAAAATCTCCAGCGAAGCCTTGCTGGAAACTTGAAGAGTTCCACTTCTGTGGTTTCTGCAGTCTCTTTTGTGGTTTCTGCGCTCTTAGAATCCCCCCTTTAGAGCAATTTTAACTCAATGCTCTGACCAGCTGTTTTTCTTTCTCAACATTTAAATCTACAAAGCAAAGAGTAAATATGGGCTTGGTCGTATCTTTCCTCTCAGTTCGACAAAACCAATTCTGACCACTTCACCTGGTTTTCCCCACCACAAGATTCTACCACCAACTAGAAACCAGCGTCTCTGATTCCCTTTCCACTCCTCTTTTTAGAAAATGAATTTAAATTACCGCACCAATTCTAAGAAGAATCTAAGTATAAATTTAAAAGTATACACCTGATAACATTGGCCAACCTTGAGGCCTTTGTTCTTGAAAGATTTGGTGAAACCAAAACTTTAAAGAAACAAAACAATTCAAGTTTAAACTGTCTCCTGCCTACTTAGGACCTTACTAAATTGTCTACCAATCTCACTTTTCTTTAAAATAAAAAAAACAGACAAAACAAAAGTAATGCTCTTTGGCTCTGGCTGGGTAGCTCAGTTGGTTGGAGGGTTGTCCAGATACACCAAGGTTACGGGCTCCATCCCCAGTAAGGACACATATAAGAATCAACCAGCCCTAACTGGTTTGGCTCAGTGGATAGAGCGTCGGCCTGCCGACTGAAGGGTCCTAGGTTTGATTCCGGTCAAGGGCATGTACCTTGGTTGCCGGCACATCCCCAGTAGGGGTGTGCAAGAGGCAGCTGATTGATGTTTCCCTCTCCTCGATGTTTCTAACTCTCTATCCCTCTCCCTTCATCTCTGTAAAAAATCAATAAAATATATTAGGAAAAGAAAAAAAGAATCAACCAATAAATGCATAAATAAGTGGAACAACAAATTAATGTTTCTCTTTCTAAAATCCATTTAAAAAATTCATGGCCTTTGCTCAAAAACAATCTTTCTGATACTACTTCATATACCAGGGGTCATATTGGTGGCCCACAGACCATGTAAGTCCTGCAAACATGTTCTTTAGCCTCTGCTGTTGACAAGAACAGCATTGGTGATTAAGTTGCCAGTATTAAAAAGTTTGAGACAGAGCATTTAAAAAAAAACACATTTCTTTTTTTTTAAGTATATTTTTATTGGTTTCAGAGAGGAAGGGAAAGGGAGAGAGATATAGAAACATCAGTGATGAAAGAGAATCATTGACTGGTTGCCTCCTGCACGCCCCACACTAGGGATTGAGCCCGCAACCTGGGCATGTGCCCCTAACCGGAAATCGAACTGTGAACTCCTGGTTCATAGGTCAATGCTCACCTACTGAGCCACATTTCTGATTGTCTTAAAAATCACGCCCTAACTGGTTTGGCTCAGTGGATATAGCGTCGGCCTGCAGACTGAAGGGTCCCAGGTTCGATTCCAGTCAAGGGCATGTACCTTGGTTGCGGTCACATACCCAGTAGGGAGTGTGCTGGAGGCAGCTGATCGATGTTTCTCTCTCATCGATGTTTCTATCTCTGTCTCCCTCTCCCTTCCTCTCTGTAAAAATCAATAAAATATATTTTTTTTAAAAATCACATCTGGCATCCTAGATCCACACATCCCCTCATAGCTCAGCTGGCTGGCACTAAGCAGCAGCTACCCCCCTTTAAATGGGACAAGCACTGACCCAGTCTCCCCAGACTCTCCCTCCAAGCCCACCATGCTGGCTTCCCTCCTATGCCATTGTAACTGCCCGTTCCCATGAGGCTCAGTGTTCATGACCCTCCCCGCACGGTACACATACCTTTTTGACCATAGTTGTCTCAGATGAATCCAGTTTTGCTCTCTTGGTATCAGGGCCATCTTCTACTCCCTGGCTAACCTTGGCAACTTTGGTCTTCTCCCTAGAGGGCGACAAGGGAGGGAATCCAGTTCTACTCTAGGAATCACGCCATTAGAACAAATAGAGCATTACCAGCTCACAGAATGGGATGTTGGTTAAGAGCCAAAGTCTTGGAGTCAAACAGATCTGGGTTCAAATCACAGGTTGGCCACCGAACACCTGACGAGCCAGTCACCCGCTATGCGGGAGTAACAACTGCTAACGAAAGATTCTTGTAAGAAGAGAAGTAACATACATTTCTCAGCATACTGCCTAGTAAGCTCTCAATAAACTTTGTGAACGTACCACTTGAATCATGAATTACTCTAACTGAATCCCTCCCCTCTGCCATGGGGAACTCACATTAAAATAATCTGGACTGCTTTCCTCTATGACTTCTTTATCCATGTATAATGTGCCCAAATAACTAGATTTTCTAAAGCCACAAAACGTTGCAGCTATGGGAGATCCTGAACATGTGTGTCCTTCCCCCACGTCAATTTTACAGGCAAGAAACCTGCAGACCAGAGAAATTTCAGTGACTTGCCCGAGAAGCTGAACTAAAGAAAGTTCTCAACTTGGTAGGAAGCTCACCTGCACACAGCAGGGACTCCCTTTACCTCTCAGTCTTTACATCTCATGGGGGAGAGGGGGTGTCAGCGGTCAGAAAATTACAACCAAAAAAAGCCCAACTCGTGTAGTTTTACAACACTGGCACCATCTTTCATTTAGAAGCTACAAGTTCAAAACACGGCAGGTCCCATCATGTGAGAATCACCACGGTCTGCAACCGCAGTGTTCAAAATGAGAGGACAGGGCTGCTGGTTGCACAGAGCAGTCTTTGGACCATGGAGCCTTTTATTTCCAAGGCAGGTTTTGGCTGAGTGTGCCTCCAGAGTTGCCCATCTAACGTATTTTGTACTAATTTTACTATCTCTCAACCTGAAAAGTTTGACCTGCTAAGCTGGACAAAAATGTTTACAATCCAAAGAAGCCTTCCCTAAAAGCGTGCTTCACCCCCTGAAATCCAGAGTGATCAAACCCCCAGGTGATGTACTTCAATTGCCTCGAACACTGCTTTCTTTATGCTTTAAATGAGACCATCATTGTGGAAGGCAAGGTCCCCATCTCCTACAATGCTGAACACACAATCTATGTATCAGAAGCTGTCAATGAATTGGCTTCCCAATGTTCTAAGTGTTATAGTAAAAGACTTTCCTTAATGGTTCATTTTCTAGCAGTGAGTAAAATGACACTTTGAAAATGTTATATTCTCTCCTCCTCTCCCAACACTTACTCTACAAATTCATGCTCTCCAAGATTGGCAAATGTGTATCCGTGGTAGCCAAAAACATCTCCTGTAAAGAACTTGATGCTATTTTTGTGACAGATCTGGTCAACTTTAATTATGACATCCCTGGAGCAGCAAGTCAGACATACCTGCAGAAAGAAAGAAATTGGCTGGGCGTGAGTTCTGCAAACGGTGAATCATTGTCCTGATGTCTAAATAAATCTTAATGAACAGTCTCACTAGGCATGTCTAAAGCCAGTTTCAAACTGGTACAACAGGTTCCTGGGATCCTATGGCTAGAAGACAAAAGGAAAGTTGCAGGTTTCAGTGCGTAGAAAATGTAAATTATGAGACGGTTACTTTCTGCAACCCAAATGAAATGTGTTTAACTAGAAAGTAAAAGCCATTTAATGAATTTGTTTCCCCTGATCCATGAACACATAAACCACATTTCATGGTTTTCATGAAAAGAAAAAGACACTAATAACCTAAGTGTAAGTTATTTCTAAGTGATTAAATATATTAAAATCTGAATAAGCTACAACAAGGAGCAAAACCAGTTTTTAAAATTGACCCCTAGTCACGTTTAAATACAAGGGCACTTTCCCCCCTTCTTTTGATTGATGTGTTAAGATAAAAAAGATAACCAAGTCCTGTTGAGATTATTTTTCCATGTGAAAACTTTATCTGAATTTAAGGACAAAAAAAAAAGGGGGGTTATAGACCAAGTGACCTTCCATTCAGACTTAGACAATGAACTGGTGATTCACTTAGTGGAATTATCAATGCTGCTCTGAGGCCTGTAGGTTCTATTCCAATAAGTTAAGGGATTGGAAATGGCTAAATTTCATGGCATAAAACACCATCTTTTCTGGAGAAGCTTTGTGATCACGGCCAAGAAGATAACTTCTAATGTAGACCTTTTTCATCTGAACATAGAAAGTTGGAGAATAAATTACAAAAGGATATTTTCATTTGATAGAACCTCTCTGCTGTTGTCTGGCTACTGACTACTGAAATAACACTCCTGGAGAAATACGTGCATCTGGTGTCATTCAGAGGACACAGCCTCCCAAGGAAAAATCAAATCTAAAAAGGTGAGACAACCACGATTGAACATGCAATCAACTGACCAAATGGAAACATACAGAGTCACAAGTGACTAAACCCAATTCGGGACCAGTCAAACATGGCCTGTGAGGCAGTCTCGCTTGCCCCGTGCACATGCGTTATACAAGCAACCGGCCCCACACTTCAGTTCTAACAAAGCTTCTAGTTGCTAGAAGGTTGAGGGACACCTAGAATAAATCAAATGTGGTTGCTATGAACAAAGGAATGAAGAGAAGACCTTCATCCACGTGGAAAATGTTCCAATATCTGGAGTTATGAAACAGAATGAATTAAAAAGAAAAAAAGGACAAAATGCACAGATGATCCATCATTTCAAGCCCATATTTGAACAGATGCGCATACGAAATATAACAGCGTGAAAAACAAACTACTCAACCCGAATTCTAACCTCTCGTATAATGGGCCTTTCATTTAAAAAACAAGTAGATCATCTGTGACTATTTCACAATTTTTCAAGCTTCTTGCAGGGTACAAGGAACCATGTCTGAAAGGTCACAGGCACTGAAACAGAATTTAACTTATCCTTTCACCTCTGCAGAGATTTGGCAGAGAAAGCAAGTGAGGTTGGATATGCCTCATTTGGCTTAGGACTATAGTGATTCTGTCTAGATATCCATGGCAACATGGTCAAAGTGGCTGTGTGAGAGAGACAGACCAAGATCAGGTGTGCTCTTTTTAAAGACAAAACACAAGCTGTAGTTTGGTATTTCTAACCAAAAAAATGACTCTGCTACAGAAATTAATCACCAACTTGTTAAGTTTTCAGGAGAAAACATTTGCAATAATATGTATCAAAGCCATGTGCAAAGATTCTGGAAGGAAGACAAACACCAAGGATGAAACCTGGTCTAGGGGAACATATGCCCAAAGAAGAAACCAAAAGACAGCAACTCACAGCTATAGCAGACCCAACATACTAGATCCATCTATCAACACATTCAATCTACTAAGGCAGTATAGTAAACCTACAGAACAGGACAGCTTATAAACTTACTTGGGAAAAAGCTCAGAATTCGAGATTCTAATGCTTTAGGGTACCTAGAACACACACCATTAGTGCTTTAATTTCCCCAGATCAGACAATCTCTATGAAACTTACAGCATCAAATTGAGTGAAAAATGACTCGGGCTTCTTTTCTATATTCTCGGTGTCCACCTTCACTTCCACCATGGGGTTGAGATTCTGAGCTCGCTCCAAACAGGCTTCGGCCCTGTTTCGGCCAAGAGACCCAGTACGGATCAAGAACTGAGCTCCAAGGTCTTCTGGCGATACCTAGGAAGAAATTTTTCTTAAATACTTGAATTTGGAGAAAATTGTATCTCAAAGACAATGAACCTTTCCCTTTTAAAGGATAACTAAAATACCTACCATTTGATTGCATTACTGTTCCTGCAGGAACCTGCCTAATGCAGACGCCCTATACTCTTTCCTTCTGAGGCTTTGAAATAGACATTTAACTTTTACTGGGCATTGATGGTTCAAGAGCACCCCCTTGTGTTTATAAAGAAAATTCACACTAAACAGAAAAGTCCATGCTTTCTTCTTCAACTTAGGTTTGTAACTGCTATCAAAATGATGTAATTATTGCCAAAACCGGTTTGGCTCGGTGGATAGAGCGTCGGCCTGCAGACTGAAGGGTCCCACGTTCGATTCCGGTCAAGGGCATGTACCTTGGTTGTGGGCACATCCCCATTAGGAGGTGTGCAGGAGGCAGCTGGTCGATGTTTCTCTCTCATCGATGTTTCTAACTCTCTATCCCTCTCCCTTCCTCTCTGTAAAAAATCAATAAAAATATATTTTTTTAAAAAATGATGTAATTATTAGTGGTAAGCATTTACCAGATACCTACCATGTGCCCCACGCTAAGCATTCAGAAAGAAACATAAGTAGTTTAAAGGATGAAGTCCCTTTCTACAGTGGTTTAAAATTAGACCAGTGCAAATTTCAGGCACAATTAAGAATGCTTGAAATGAACTCTTAAATTCAATGAAAACTCAGAGGAGGAAAGATGAGTGGGGACTGGAGCAGAGAAATGATTTCACCCATAAGGCTGGATGTACCGCAGAGAGCCTCAAAGCCAGGTAACATAATCACATGACAGTTCCCACTAGGATTACAGACTCCATGTTGTTCACAAAGCATTTCTCCCCAAATCAAAGATCTAATTTAACCATTCATCTCTAGATGTGACTTCGTCACCTTCACCAAGACTGGGTTCCCTCCTCCCCTCCTGCCAAGTTCTCACAGGACTACCTCACTACCTTTCCTTCAAGAAAATGAGCTGGTCCTTCTCCCATTCAAGGCCAGCCCTAACAGGATCCTTGACCCATCCCATCCCGCTTCTTCAGAGATCTCATGATATTATGAGAAGCCATCCACCAGGGGTGGGGAACCTTTTTTCTGCCAAGGGCCATTTGGATATTTATAACATCATTCATAGGCCACACAAAATGTTCAACTTAAACATTAGCCGGCTGTATTTGGTCAAACATTTAATTAACTCACCCTAAGGCTTGGCAGAGCCAGACCAAATGATTTTGAGGGTTTTATACGACCCACAGGCCAGACCCCTGCTATACACCATAGTGGCTAAGGGCAAGGCTCTGAAATAATTCAGGCAGGATTCAAATCTTTTGTTCCAATGTGACTCAACCACTTACTGTGTGACCTTGAGTAAGTATGAAGGAATCACAGGTCAAATGCAGATGTTAATAAAAACAATGCACGTACTAATTACTCCAATACTAACTATTACTATCCATGCTCTGCTCCCTTGGCCTCCCAGACCCTGGCTCTCTTCCTCCCTCCACAGACAGTCCAGCCTCTACATGGGTCCCAAGATCCCATCTCAGAATCACTCATCTTTTCGCTCTGTATACCACCATAAACCAACCCAATGCTTCTTTTAATTTCTACCAGAATTTTCTAGTATTTCTTAAATCACTCTTACTGGTACAGATTTCTTCCTGATCTGAGCCTTGTATTAAACTAACTGCCCACCAGATACTTCCTCCTGGATATCCCACCGGCCCTTCATATTTGACTCTTGTATTTGTCTCTGTTGATAAGCCCATCAAACTGCCCATCCAGTCATCCGAACCAGAAACCTGGTGTTCAAATCCTTGGTATTTCCTCGATAGCCGTCATCTGCTAAGGTGGCTAAGAGCATGGGCTCTGCCAGGAATCAGACTGACTGAGTCACTGTCTCCCACTAACTACTGTGACCTTGAGTGGGCCAGTCCTTCACTTCCTTTTCTCAGTGTTCTTAGTTTTGCGGACTAAATGACACTATAGCCACAGCTCTTAGAACAGTCTCCAGCACCTTCAGTGAGTGTCGCTTTTCTAAGATATTCTTTGTTTTTCCTTACGAGCTCATATACAATCCTATCAATTCTACTAAGTTTTTCTCACCTGTGTGTGCTTCCTGCCCTATCACCAATACCATCACTCATATCCTTTTCATCTCACCAAAACGACTAAAGCAACCTTCTAAGTGGTCTTTTGCTCTTTATCTTGTGCCAACCATAGTAGATACAGTAATTAGTCATCTACCCAAAGTCCAAAGCTGACCAGGTCACTCCTCCCCACGTTGGAAACTCTTCAATGAATCCTTACCACCCAGGGGTGTAAGTGAAAGCTCACAGCGGGGCTTGCCAGCCGGCTCTTCAGCACTTGGACCTTACCTGCAACCTAGTCCCACCTCCCACCATTTTGAGCTTCACACTCTAAACATTCCACACTGCTTTCTATAGTCTATTTCTCCCCTGCTGTTTTGTGCCACTGCTAATGGCCCCTGCCTGAAATACAGCCCCTCGACTGGATCAATCTCTACTTGTTCTTTAACACTCAGCTCAGATCAGAACTCCAGGAAGACTTTTATGTCCCCCTATCACAACCTGAGTCAGGGAGCCCACTCTGGTTTCTGGGGAAAAATGGAGAATGGGAACCAAATACCTATAATACTTCAGGGCAGCAGAAGGGGATCTTGGATGCTTATTGATGTAAACAAAATGAAAGCCTCTAAGGGGCAGAAAATAACATCCTCATTTTATAGAGGAGCAAACTGAGTCTCTGAAAGGTTAAGTCCTTCGCTCACCTTGAGGAGGGAGGATCTGAACTCAAGCCTGCTTGATTCCAAGGCTTTTGCAGTATGTAGCACTGTCTGCCTGGGATTTTTCTCGTCGTGGGGAGGGCGGGGGGTAAAGGGGGACACAAGCAAATTGCAAAGGGCAGAGGAACCACAGTGTTTATGAGCTATTAGGTTTATGAGATGGGGTCAGGGAGGGTAACTTGACTGGGACCAGGTTACATGAAGCCAAAGGTTCTCTGCCCTCCCTGACGGTCAGGCTCACCTGGAGACCTTTTATTTTAAAATAACTCTCCAAAGATTCTAAAGCACAGATGGGACTGAGAACCTCTGGGTGAAGCCTTGAAACCAGTCAGAGGAGTTAGGCCTTGCATTGGAAGGCAGTAGAAGGCACTCTAAGTCCTCAAAGTGAAGAGGTAAGGGATGACAATCAGCCTGTTTACTACCACACTGGGTGGCCTTCACTGGACTGAGGCAGTGACAGGACCATAGCACACACCCCTCGCTGTTAAATTATCGTTCCCCATTCTTGGATTCCTCCAACCAGATGAGAAGTCAGCATCCCCGTGTGGTTTCATTTATTCCACACCAAGGCCTCCAAGTTTAGGAATCATCCTTCCTTGAGTCTCTAACTCTTAACTTCTCTGGACACTACAAATTAGTCTAGATGAGGTGCTCCTGCCTCTAGGGGGCACTGTGGTTGCGGAGATGTCAAAGCAGCAGGTCCTCAGACTGTTAAATAACCTGAAAGTTTGCTTGCTGGAATTTTCCTTCCTTAGGTTTTATTTATTTATTTTTTTTAAATATATTTTATTGATTTTTCACAGAGAGGAAGGGAGAGAGATAGAGAGTTAGAAACATCGATGAGAGAGAAACATCGATCAGCTGCCTCCTGCACATCTCCTACTGGGGATGTGCCCGCAACCCAAGTACATGCCCTTGACCGGAATCGAACCCGGGACCCTTCAGTCCGCAGGCCGATGCTCTATCCACTGAGCCAAACCGGTTTTCGGCTTTAGGTTTTATTTTTATTTATTTTTTTAACCCTCATCTGAGGATATTTTTCCATTGATTTTTAGAGAGAGTAGAAGAGAGAGGGAAAGACAGAGAGAAATATCGATGTGAGAGAAACACATCAATTGATTATCACCCCGACCAGGGCCCAGGCTGGGGAGGAGCCTGCAACCAAGGTATGTATCCTTGACCAGTATTGAACCCAGGACCCTTTGGTCCGCAGGCCAACGCTATCCACTGAGCAAAACCGGCTAGGGCTTAAAAGGTTTTAAATTCAAGTCAAAAATCAATATATGACTGTGATATTAAGAAAGCCAACACACGCACTAGCTCGTTTGGCTCAGTGGATAGAGTGTCAGCCTGTGGACTGAAGGGTCCCAGGTTCGATTTCAGTCAAGGGCACTGTGCCTGGGTTGTGGGCTCGATCCCCAGTAGGGAGCGTGTAGGAGGCAGCCGATCAATGATTCTCTCTCATCACTGATGTTTGTCTCCCTCTCCCTTCCTCTCTGAAATCAATAAAAATATATTATTAATTAAAAAAAAAGAAAGCCAACCATGTTTCTTTTCAAATTGCAGTAAAATTTTTAAAAATTAATGATTGCAGCCCTGGCCCGGTGGCTCAATTGATTGAAGCGTCATCCAGTGCACAACAAGGCTGCAGATTCCATTCCCAGCCAGGGCACATACCCAGGTTTTGGGTCAATCCCCTGTCAGGGAGTGTACAGGGGGCAAACAATCAGTGTTTCTCTCTCACATCATGTTTCTCTCTCTCTCCCTTCCTCTCTTGCTAAAATCAATAAAAACAGTGCTAGCTGGTTTGCCTCAGTGAAAAGAGCATTGGCCTGTGGACTAAAGGGTCCCAGATTCGATTCCAGTCAAGGGCACATGCCCAGGTTGCAGACTTGATCCCCAATAGGGGGCATACAGGAGGCAGCCAATAATTCTCTCTCATCATTGATGTTTCCACCTCTCTTTCCCTCTCCCTTCCTCTCTAAAGTCAATAAAAAAAAATTTTTTTTAAAAAAATCAATAAAAACAGTATTTTTATAGATTTCAGAGAGGAGGGGAGAGGGAGATAAAAACATCAGTCATGAACCCCTAGCTGGTTTCTCGCAGTGGATAGAGCATCAGCCTGTGGACTGATGGGTCCCGGGTTTGATTCTGGTCAGAAATACATGCCTGGGTTGTGGGCTCGATCCCCAGTGGAGGGCATCCAGGAGGCAGCCGATCAATGATTCTCTTTCATCATTAATGTTTCTATCTCTCTCTCCCTCTCCCTTCCTCTCTGAAATCAATAAAAATATATTAATACTTGCCTGTCAAAAAAACAAAGAAGAAAACATCACTAATGAGAGAGAATCATCTATTGGCTGCCTCTTGCACGCACCCCTACTGGGGATCAAGCCCACAACCAGGGCATGTGCCCTGACTGGGAATCGAATCTTGACCTCCTGGTTCATAGGTCGATGCTCAACCACTAAGCCATACTGGCCGGCTATTTTTTTAGTTTTTAAAAATTGAGTTGAGATACCTTTTAAATGTATTTATTCCTGAGCCTCATCTCAGACTTTTTTTCTAAAGTAGAATCAGCGGAGGGTGAAGGACTATCCCATGACAAAGCCCCCAGGCAATTCTCCATTTTTAATTATTCAGGTGATGTATAAGCACAAATTGGAAAGCTACTCCCCTACCCCTCAGGATCACTCTCCAAGAGAGAACTTAACTCCACGTGCAGATAAACAAGCTCAACAAGGAGACAGGAGTGGTGGTGCTGAATAAAACGCAGTGCTAGCACCATCAGTCTCCATTCATGCCAGCCCTCCTTCCACAGCCCTGAAGGGGCAAGCAGGAACTCCCCAAATCCCCAAGTGTTTATAGCTAAGAGGGGAGACTGCTTTGGAGAGTGATGAGGTGGCTGCACATCTCACCTGTTCGTGATCCAGCATGGTCAGTCCTTTCACTCCTGCCAGGATGAGATTCTTGGCAATTTCAGCCCCGAGCCCTTTCATGCCAACAAGAAGCACCCGGGAGGCCCGCAGCCTGTAACACAAACGTTGTTAACTGGATAACGGAACAGCAGAAACTCGCCAAATCATTGAAGAACAAAATAGGGCAATAATTTTAGTTTTCATTCACTGCACTGAAGCAGCACAGCCTCAAAACTAAAAAAGAGATGCTCCAATCCATCCTGCAGAGCACATTCACTCAACAAATATTTGTTGAGCACCTATGCCAGGCACCTCTCTAAGGTGTGGAAATAAATCAAACATAATCCTTGCCGTTCTGTATCTTATACTTTGTGAAGAAAGCAGATAAATAAGAGAGTATATAGGGTGGGACAAAAGTAGGTTTTACAATTGTTCATATGGAAAATAATACAAAATTAATAAGTAATAATACAATAATAAACTGTTTCAGGTACTCACACTGTAAATTTACTTCTGCCTCACCCTGTATATTATGCCAAAAAGTGATGAACATCAAGCATGATGTGATCAAGACTGATGGAGGATGTTATTTTAGTCAAACTCATTGAAAAGGCCTTTCTGAGGAGGTGCTGAGCACAAATGGAAATGATATAAAGGATGAATATATAGATATTTGGGAGAAGAGCATCCAGGCAGAGAAAACAGCAAGAGCAAAAGCCCTGAGGCAGGAGTTGGTGGCATGTTTCAGGGAGAGGAAGAGCAGTGAGCAATGGGGAAACTGGTAGGAAATGAGGTTGTAGACAGAACCAGGGCTATCATGAAGGCTCTCACAGGCATTGTAAGGTTTCTGGATTTTATTCTAAGCCTGATGAAAAGCCATGGGGTAGTGGGGTCTGGAGGGGAAGAGTATCACAGTTAAGGTGAGAGGATGAGGGCTTAGACTAGTATGATAGCAGAAGAAGAGGTGGGAAGGGGTACTATTTAAGCCATAACACGCAAAAACGTGGCAGCATGAAAGAGGGTGTACTGAGGAAATGTTTGGATCATTCTATGTATAAAGTGACAGAAGACGTGGCTAACAGAAGGTAGTCAGAGGTTGGGCCATCCCAAGAAGTCTGGACTTAACTCTGAAGTCAGTGGGAGACAGTATATATGTCTACAATATCTTATTTGAATTCCCTTGGAGGGGAGGAAAACATACAAAATTCCCATATATAGTGACAAAATAAAGGCACAAGTTCTTTTCAATGAGGAAAAAAAGAAAAAATCCCTTGAAGCACAAGTGTTTCAGAATCACAATTTTTGATTTGAAACAGGAATAAAGAATATGATGTCATATAGGGTCCTAAACTAATGGAGTCATCACGTTGTAAGGTATATAAATGTCTAGTACTGTTATACACCTTAGACCAGGGGTGGGCAAACTTTTTGACTCGAGGGCCACAATGGGTTCTTAAACTGGACCGGAGGGCCGGAACAAAAGCATGGATGGAGTGTTTGTGTGAACTAATATAAATTCAAAGTAAACATCATTACATAAAAGGGTACGGTCTTTTTTTTTTTTTTTTTAGTTTTATTCATTTGAAACGGGCCGGATCTGGCCCTCGGGGCGTAGTTTGCCCACGGCTGCCTTAGACTAACATAAACTTTTATGTCAACTGTAATTGAACACTAAATTTAAAAAAAATACAAAATAAAAAAAGTGCTCATTCATTGACATTATAAAAAAGAAATAAAAGAGTTTACAATGTAAACCCTGCTCTCTTTACATCATATATTATGTAACAACCCCATCAGCATCTTAGACAGCGCTCTGTAATTAAACGCCTTAATATTTCTGCAGCAGATACATGATTATTCACACTGAAAAGGGTAAGTAAGAACTAAGAACAGCCTCACATAAATTCAAGTTCTTTCTCCTGGACAATGAGTTTGCTCTTAATTTATGAAATGAGTCCATTCTCAACAAGTATTGGGAAGAACATGCAGAAACTATGTTCCAATGGTTCTAATAATTATGGATGTTGCATGTAGACTAGAAGTCTTTAATGAGAATGGTGGCTGAGTCCTGTGCTGGTTCTTGGTGCTAGCAGATTTTGGATTTCCTTCGCTGATACAGTCAAAGGATAAGATGGGGAAAGAGGGAGAATATTGACAATATTTCCCTCAAAGGGATATGTCTGGGTCTCAGTTTCTCCATTATTGCTTTCAACCTATGGGCCCTTTCACTGCCAATCACAGGAGAGCAGACAGGCCTTTCAAGTGACAATTCCACTTCACCAGAACAGGAGACAGCTGAGAAGAGGGCTTACAGGAGACAATGAGCAGGTCCTTTATCAGAGATGTAGAGCATCATACCACCGGATGGGAGGAGGAAGGAAAACTATTTGGCTTTCCAGAGGAGCCCTAATCCCTCAAGAATCAGCAAATGTAATAGGCAATGTTTCCTAAAAGAATATAGTACACGTCAAACCAGGCTTCTACCTGGCCTCCTTGCGCAGAAAGGTGGAGCACCCTTGCATTTAGCTGTACTTTCCAAGTCTCTGCTATCACTGTGAGTCTGTGAGCCCTCCCAGCACCTGGCCCTGACGCTGCTGCACTTGGAACTCCAGGTTCTAAGTTCCCTTTCAGTCAGAGTGAGTGGGTTTTCTGCTGTCTGACTGCTCCAGTACCTCAAAGATACAGCCCTGCTCTCGTCTAGGAATCCGTATCTTCAAATATTACCAATGGCCTCCTAATCTCCACACCTACTAACTTCTCAGGCTCTGTTCTCCTTGATATTCCTTCAGCAACAGGCATTACCGATCACTCATGCCTCTATGTGTGAAGACTTGGGTTTAAATTCTGGCTCTGCGAGTTCCTACCTGGCTGACCTAGACAATCTCTCTAAACTTCAGTTTATCCACCTGTAAAATGGGGATACTAATTCTGACTTAATGGTTTTTAATCTCAACAACCTGGTAAAATGTGTATGCAAAGCCATCTAGCATAATCCTTGGCATGTAACAGATGCTCAGTTTATGTTACTTGAATTTATTAAACTTCTCCCCAATCCCACTGCCTTAATTACAAATGGCTCAGTAAAGGATTCATTCTGATTAAAACAAAAAACAAACAAACAAAACACACACACACACACACACACACACACACACAAATAAATAAAATAAAATAAAATAAAACTGACAAAGAAATCTAAAGCTGGCATTTAAAGCCATTCAGTTATTGGCTAGCTCTGACTTCCCCAGCCTTACCTCCTACTACCACCAAATTACTTTACTCAATCCCAAACATGCCCTCAGTTTTTCACCTGCAAACTTTATTTTTTTATATGTCTATATTTTTATTGATTTCAGAAAGGGAGAGGAGAGATAGAAACATCAATAATGAGAGAGAATCACTGATTGGCTGCCTCCTGCATGCCACTCCGCTGGGGATCTAGCCCCTAACCTGGGCATGTGCCCTGACCGGGAATTGAACCGTGACCTCCTGGTTCATAGGTTGATGCTCAACCACTGACCCAAACCAGTCGGGCCACCACCTGCAAACTTTAAATCACAATATTCCACACACCTGAAATGCACCTGTTCTTCCTCTCTACGCCCAGTCAAGCCTTTCCCCAGACTTCAAACCCCAACCTGAGTGCCATTTCCTCAGCAAGTCTTTTCTTTTTTTTTTTTAAATATATTTTATTGATTTTTTACAGAGAGGAAGGGAGAGAGAGAGTTAGAAACATCGATGAGAGAGAAACATCGATCAGCCGCCTCCTGCACATCTCCTACTGGGGATGTGCCCACAACCCAGGTACATGCCCTTGACCGGAATCGAACCTGGGACCCTTCAGTCCGCAGGCCGACGCTCTATCCACTGAGCCAAACCGGTTTCGGCAGCAAGTCTTTTCTTATGACAGACTCGAATACTCTCTCCGCTGAATTCAGAGCAAATGCCACATATAAATGCCTCTGATAAGTCACATTATAGCCACGTGTCCTCTCCATGATCCCTACATCCTGTGGAGCTCTTCAAACTCTGCGAGTTTTTTTTTTTTTTATTCAAGTGGCATCACCCCTGACCTTCATGTTTATGTTGTTAATCCTTAACCATGCCAGGGGCCCCAAGATTACAGCTTACTTATGGCTCAATTACATGAAAAGCACCTAAAATAGTACCTGGCATAGAGTCAGCATTTAATGAATGTCAGCTATTACTATTCATACTCTGACACAGCAATTACCCTTCTAGGAATCAATCCTACAGAAATATTCAAGTGGTCACAAAAGTCATGTACAAATATATTCACAGCAACATCGTCCACTTGCTTCCCCCTACCTCCACCGTGTCTGGTCTGAGCCACCATCATTTCTCGCCAACAAAACTCAACAGTCTCCTGCCCGGCCTCCCTGTTTACACTGTCCCCATCTCAGGCAGAGATAGGAGTGGACACGTGGCATTAGCTGTTCTCTCCAAACTTTTCACATGACCCATCCTTTAGGTTTCAGCTCAAATGTCACCTAATCCAAAATAATGTCCACTCCCTCTTCAATCTGGAATTATGCTGATTGCTTATGTTCACTGCCTGTTCTTCCATTAAAATGTTAACTCCAGCCTAAATAATAGTGACGATTACAAAATGTAAACTCCAGAAACCACTACATTCCTCGCAGTTATGACTACGCTTGGCACTTATACTGTTACTCAAATAGCTGTTGAATTAATAGATATACCAAAACAAGCCCAAGTGTCCATCAGCAGAAATACATGTCTGGCATGTAACTGAACACTCACTATGGCCAAGCACTGTTCCAAACTCTTTATGTTGTTTAATCCTCATGACAATCTTATCAGCTGGTACCTTGTTATCACTATTTTACAGCCGAGAAAACAGACACAAAGTCAACTAGCTTAACCAAGGTTACACAACTAGAAGTGGCTAATATGAGCTAAGAGGTAAGGGCAACAGTAAGGTAGAGCTATTAAGATGGTAGCTCTGGATAGATTAAGAAGATGGTGGCATAGGTAAACACCGACACTTGTTGCCTCTCACAACACATCAGAATTACAAAAGGCAGAACAACTATCATCCAGAACCGTGGGAAAGCTGGCTGAGTGGAAGTTCCACAACTAGAGAGGTGAAGAAAGCGTATTGAAACTCGTAGGGGGTGCGGAGGTGCGGAAAGGGCTGGCTATGCCGCTATTTTAATCGGGAGGGAGATACAAGCTCCCCGCTTGTTCTGAACTCCAGTTCCAGGTGAGACTCTGGGGGACACAGACACATACGGGGAGCAACTGGACTGTCTGGCATCAGGACAGGAACGCGAGGGTGGCTTTCTTTCAGAAGTGCTCTCAGCGATCATTGTTCCTGCGCAGGGACGCGAGGATGCAGGGACCTCTTCAGTGCAGGGTTGACTGGCAGCCATTGCTGTTTGCTCCGCCCTGGTGATTCCCTGAGAACCTGCCCCACCCAATTTACAACCCCAACCAAGCTGTGTGAAGCAGCTTTTGCATATTAATAGCCTGTCTTTTCTCAGCCTAAAACCTGTCAAACAGGCACCAGCTGGGTCAGGGAGCCCCACAGCAATCAATCCAGTAGCAGCAGCCTCCCTTGCTACACAGCTAAGCCTCGTCTGGCCACTTGCAAACCCTTACAAACCCGATACAAAGAGGAGGAATCTGTAGATCTCTCTGTAGCTCTTGCTGGGCGGCCCCAGGCAGTGGCTGACTTTGCACTTCCTTGGAGATCCAAGAGCCAGTGTACCCAGTGGTCAGTGTCAGACCATACCAAATTACAACTCTTCACATCCATAAGACACTCTCAAGGGGCAGACTCAGTGAGCACCAAAGCCCCACTGAAGCAAGTCCTGCCCCATAAGGGTGTCTCCTGCACAGCAGCTCTTCCATTGTAGATACAGCTGGTCCTCACAGCCAATTGGCCTGGAGGTCAATTCCTCCCAGTGATACCAACAGCAATCAAGGCTTAACTGATACAAGACTGTGCACATAGCCCACAAAGGGGTGCACCAAGAGTGTCCACCTCAGGTGACTGGGGAGGCTGAGCCACTGGGCCCTATAGGACACCTACCACACAAGGCCACTCTATCAACTCAAGGAGACTTAGCAGCTACCCAGTACATAGAAACAAACACAGAGAAACAGCCAAAATGCAGAGACAAAGAAACATGTCACAAATGAAAGAAATGGATGAAAGCAAACTACTGGATATAGAGTTCAAAACCACAGTTATAAGGTTACTCAAGAATCTTCTAGAAACCTCCGAGGAACTAAGTGAGATCTTCAAGGATCTTAGTGAGAATGCCAAAAAAATGGAAAAGGACCAGTCAGAAATTAAGCATACACTGACTGAAATAAAAAATAATATACAGAGATTCAACAGTAGATTAGAGGATCCCAAGAATCAAGTCAAAGATTTGAAATACGAGGAAGCAAAAAAAACACCCAACCGAAAAAGAAAAAAGAATCCAAAAATATGAAGATAGTGTAAGGAGCCTCTGGGACAACTTCAAACGTACCAACATCCGAATTATGGGTGTGCCAGAAGAGAGAGAGCAAGATATTGAAAACCTATTTGAAGAAATAATGACAGAAAACTTCCCCTACCTGGTGAAAGAAATAGACTTACAACTCCAGTATGCGCAGAAAACCCCAAACAAGAGGAATCCAAAGAGGACCACACCAAGACACATCATAATTAAATGCCAAGGGCAAAAGACAAAGGGAAAATCTTAAAAGCAGCAAGAGAAAAACAGTTAGTTACCTACAAAGGAGAACCCATACGAGTGTCAGTTGATTTCTCAACAGAAACTATGCAGGACAGAAGGGAGTGGCAAGAAATATTCAAAGTGATGAATAGCAAGGACCTACAACCAAGAATACTCTACCCAGCAAAGCTATTATTTAGAATTGAAGGTCAGATAAAGAGCTTCACAGACAAGAAAAAGCTAAAGGAGTTCATCACCACCAAACCAGTATTATATGAAATGCTGAAGGGTATTCTCTAAGAAGAGGAAGAAGAAGAAAAAGGAAAAGATAAAAAATTATGAACAACAAAGTGACAACAAATACATATCTATCAACAAGTGAATCTCAAAATCAAATGAATAAAAAATCTGATGAACAGAACTGGTGAATGTAATAGAATCAGGGGCATGGAAAGGGAGCGGACTGACAATTCTCGCGGGGGAGGGGGTGTGGGGGGTGTGGGAAGAGATTGGACAAAGAGCTTACACCTATGGGCGAGGACAGTGCGGGGGCGAAGGCCTGGGGTGGAGTGGGAACCAGGTGGAGGGGAGCTATGGGGGGGAAAAGAGGAACATCTGTAATAATCTGAATAATAAAGATTTTTTTTAAAAAGATGGTAGCTCTGAGGCCATTCAGCCCTGGTGCATGTGTGCGCGCACGCATACACGCACACGCACGTACACACACACAAAATGGAAAACTAAGCAGCCATTATAAAGAATAAGAGAGACCTGGCTGGTGTTGCTCAGTAGTTAGAGGATCATCACATGCACCTAAGGGTCTTGGGTTCCATCTCTGTTGGGGGTATGTATGGGAGGCAGCCAATCGAGGTTTCTTTCACATCAGTGTTTCTCCCTTCCTCTCTCTCTAGAATCAATGAAAAAAACAAACGTATCCTCAGGTGAGGATTTAAAAAAGAATAAGACAACCCTAACCGGTTTGTCTCAGTGGATAGAGTGTCGGCCTGCGGACTGAAGGGTCCCAGGTTCGATTCCGGTCAAGGGCATGTACCTTGGTTGTGGGCACATCCACAGTGGGGGTTGTGCAGGAGGAAGCTGATCGATGTTTCTCTCTCTTCAAGGTAACTCTCTATCCCTCTCCCTTCCGCTCTGTAAAAAAATCAATAAAATATATATATATTTTTAAAAAGAATAAGATAATGAGGGCAGCCTGACTGGTGTGGCTCAATGGTTGAGCATCAACCCAGGAACCAAGAGGTCATGGTTTGATTCTCAGTAAGGGCACATGCCAGAGTTATGGACCCAATCCCCAGTAGAGGGCATGCAGGAGGCAGCCAATGGATGTTTCTTTCTCCTCGATGTTTCTATCCTTCTCCCTTTCTCTCTCTATAAAAAAAGAGAGAGAATGATGGCAATTAACACTTATTAAACAGTGACTGTATGCCAGGCACTATTCAAAGCAACTTATATGTGTTAACTCTGCACATAGGTACTATTGTTATTCTCATTTTACAGATAAGAAAGCCAAAGTGTGCCAAACCGGTTTGGCTCAGTGGATGGAGCATAGGCCTGCGGACTAAGGGGTCCCGGGTTCGGTTCCGGTCAAGGGCATGTACATTGGTTGCGGGCACATCCCCAGTAGGAGGTGCGCAGGAGGCGGCTGGTCGATGTTTCTCTCTCATCGATGTTTCTAACTCTCTATCCCTCTCCCTTCCTCTCTGTAAAAAATCAATAAAATATATTTAAAAAAAAAAAAAGAAAGCCAAAATATGATAGACAAAATAATGCCCCAATCCCTGGGACCTGTGAATAAGTTACTGTACATGACAAAAAGAATTGAACTGATATTGTGATTAAATTAAGGGTTTTGAGATGGAAGATGATCCCAGATTATTGGAGTGGGTCTAAGTAATCATAAGAGTCCTTATAAGAGAGAGGCAGAAGTCAGTCAGAGGAGATGTGGTGACAAAAGCAGGGGCCATAGTCAGAGAAGAGAGATTTGAAGATGCTACACTGCTGGCTTTGAAGATGAAGGAAGGGGCCACGAGACAAGGAAAGCAGTGACTTCTAAACACTAGAAAAGTCAAGCACACAGACTCTTCCCTAAAGCCTCCACAGGGAGCAGAACCCTGCACACACCTTGATTTTAAGCCCACCACTGAAAATGGTTTCAGACTCTGACTGCCAGAACTGTAAGATAATTTGTGTTAAGCCACCAAATTTGTGGCAATTGCTACAGCAGCAACAGAAAATACATGGAGCCCTGGCCGGTTTGGCTCAGTGGATAGAGCATCAGCCTGTGAACTGAAGAGTCCCAGGTTTGACTCCGGTCAGGGCAGGTACCTTGGTTGCGGGCACATCCCCAGTGGGAGGTGTGCAGGAGGCAGCTGATTGATGTTTCTCTCATCGATGTTTCTAGCTCTCTATCTCTCTCCCTTCCTCTCTGTAAAAAATCAATAAAAATATAAAAAAACACACACACATTCTTTGTAATATTTTAAAAGAAAATACATGGAGGCACAGTTGAGGAACTTGCTGAAGATCACACAACTACTAAAAGACAAAGCAGTCTGGCCGGTGTTGCTCTGTTGGTTGAGTATCATCCCATGCCCCAGGAGATTGCTGATTCCATTCCCAGTCAGAGCACATGACCGGGATTGTCGGCCTGATCCCCAGTAGTGGGTGTGCAGGAAGCAGCCAATCGATGTTTCTCTCTCATTGATGTTTCTAATCTTCTCTGTATCGTTCCAATTTTAGTATATGTGCTGCCGAAGCGAGCACATCTCATTGATGTTTCTATCTCTTTCTCCCTCTCCCTTTCTCTGAAATCAATAAAAACATATATTTTTTAAAAAGGCAAAGTAGATGTCAACTCAGGCAACATGTGCTCTTAAAGGTATATTGCCTCTCAATATCACAAATAAATGTAAAATTACATTGTGACATATTGTATATATACGTAGTCCACTGGTAACAACAGTGGCAGTAATTACCATCCACAGAGGACTCATCAAGTACCAGGCACTGAGCTAGGTCCATTACATGCAGAACCTCCCTGAAACCTTGACTAGTTCTTCAGCATTTTTCTCTCTCCAATAAAAACATACGTGCTCTAAACATTGCACAACATTTCTCTTCCTAAGAGTCCAAGGGGGCTCCACAGACCTCGTGGGGTAGGCCATCACATTTCCATAGGAAAGGATCCATGTCTGCCTTGAGAAACGAAAAAACTAAGGCTCAGAAAAGGTGTCCAAGCTCTCACAGCTAATGGGTGGTCAGAGTTAGGATCACAATTCAGTTCTGACCATGATCTATGACTTTTTTCTCTCAATGTCTCTCCCATGCTCCCTGTATACAGTTGGTTCTAAATAAATATATGACTTACTCTCCTTTCTTTGACTTCTGCTCCCATATGAATATCTTTTAAATTTCTGGGAAGGCAGGAACCAGAGCCTTTATATATAATCTTTGAATTCACATACTTCTAGTTAAGTCAAGTAAATGAATTCCATTCATGATTGAATTCCATTCATGATTAAAAACTCTTAAGACCACCAAATTCACATTCAAACCACCCTTATTGAGAGTCTAATACAGTGGGGCCTTGACTTACGAGTTTAATTCGTTCCATGACCGAGCTTGTAACTCAAATTACTTGTATGTCAAATCAAAAAGTGAACAAGTGAGACACGTGATGCTGGGCTGATGTTGTGGCGTTCACTGTGACGTTCGCTGCGCCAAATAGCGGTGGGGTATCTGAAGCTGGCTCGTAACCCGAATTTTAGCTCGCAACTCAAAGCAAAAAATTGGCCGAGAGACAGCTCGTATCTCGAAAAACTCGTTAGTCGGGACACTCATAAGTCAAGGCCCCACCGTATGTGAGCGAGTCACGCAAAGACCTGGTGGCATGAGGCTATTTCAAACAGGGTAAGCACAAAGCCCCTTAGGGCACAAAGAGCTCTAGCATATTTGAGGAACAGAAAGATTCAAATAGCTTTCATGGAATTTAGGCAAGGTCTGACAAGCCAGAGCATGAAAGGCAATGGATTTTTTAAAGCTTTGGATTTTACTCTGAGTGAACCAGAAAATATCACTGGAAGGCTTTAAGCAGGACCCCTAATTTAAATTCATTTGGCAGCTGCGTGAAGAGTACATTATAGCCCTAGTCCAGTGGTCAGCAAACTGCGGCACCTTGAGTGTGGCTCTTCCACAAAATACCACGTGCGGGCGTGCACGTACAGTGCGATTGAAACTTCGTGGCCACACTCAAGGGGCCAAAGAGCCACATGTGGCTCACGAGCCGCAGCTTGCCGACCACTGCCCTAGTCGGTTAGGCTCAGTGGATAGAGAACCAGCCTGCGGACCAAAGGGTCCCGGGTTCGATTCCAAGCAATGGCACATACCCAAGTTGCGTGCAGGAGGCAGCCAATCAATGACGCTCTCTGACCATTGATGTTTCTATCTCTCTTTCCCTCTCCCTTCCGCTCTGAAATCAATAAAAATTAAAATAAAATAGAGAGAGAGAGAGAGAGAGAGAGAGAGAGAGAACAGGGGAGACCAGTGAAGAGAATGCTGAGGTGATCTGAGATGATGGGTGTGGCTTAGACTAAAAAATGAAGGGCCCTGGCTGGTGTTACTCAGTGGTTAGAGTGTCGGCCCACGCACCAAAGGGTCTCAGGTTCAATTCCCAATCGAGGGCACATACCTGGATTGCAGGTTCAATCCTGTGTGTGGGAGGCAACCAATTGCTGTGTCTCTCTCCCACTGATGTCTCTTGCTCTCTCTCTCTCAAACCCCCCTTCGTCCCTCCCTTTCACTCTCTCTAAAAATCAATGGAAAAATATCCTCAGGTGAGGATTAAGCAAAAAATAAAAGGAGAGCTCTAACCGGTTTGGCTCAGTGGATAGAGCGTCAGTCTGTGGACAGAAAGGTCCCAGGTTCGATTCCAGTTAATTTAATGGACCTTTGTTTGCTTTCATCTCTCACATGAAGTGAAATGATGAAGAAGTATATTAGATAAAAGTTTTATTTTTTTATTATTTTTTTTTTTTTCTTATTTCATCTCACTTTCCTCTCTCGTACCTTCCCCCCTCCAGT
>NW_005871956.1:104176-107227 GCF_000147115.1 Myotis lucifugus
AATGAAAAAACTGAAGCATAGAGGAAGTTTAAGAGATGTATCCAAGGATCCTAGGGGGAAAGGAGGGGTGCTGGGAGGAGGGAGGTAAAGGGGGATAAAATGGGAGATATCCTGTAATTATTATCCTATGTAATAAAAGCCTTATATGCAAATTGTCCCCCTCGGCCTGGGAGTTCAACCAGGAATTCGACTGCTTGCTATGACGTGCGCTGGCCCCCAGGTGGTCACTGACATGACGGTGTCACTGCCCATGGCTGCCGGGCCTAATGGGCCCCGAGGAGAGCAGAACCATGGTGGGATGGTGGAGCAGGGTGAGGTGGGCGGTGCCATGCCAAGGGGGGGTGTGAGCAGGGGCCAGATCGCCCACCAATTATGCCCTGCAGATGGTTCCCAGCAGCGCTGGCGGGGAGGGGGAAGGGGAGAGGGGGGGTGCCTCCTCCCAGCTCCCAGGCACTGAGTGAGCTGGGCGGGGAGGCCTGGCCCCAACTGGGGCCAGGGGCCAGGGGGGCACACAGGGGCCCAGGTGCTGCTCAGGGCCCAGAGGTCAGCTGGGACCTGACCTTCCACACCAGATGCATGCCGGCCAGGCCTAGGGACCGCACCATGCTTGAATTTCGTGCACCGGGTCTCTCATCCACAATAAAAAATATATTGCCCTAACTGGTTTGGCTCAGAGGATAGAACGTTGGACTGCGGAATGGAAGGTCCCGGGTTCAATTGCAGTCAAGGGCACATGCTCAGGTTGCGAGCTCGATACCCAGTGGGGGGCATGCAAGAGGCAGCCAATCAATGATGCTCTCTGATCATTGATGTTGCTATCTCTCTCTCTCCCTCTCCCCCTTCCTCTCTGAAATCAATCAAAATATATTAAAATATATATATATTTTTTAAATAAAGAAAGGTATCCAAGGTTAAATAACTAAGATGTTCTTGAGCTGAGATTCAAACCCATCACTATCAACCACTAGAATAAATTAGTCCTTATATGAAACAACCAGTACCCAGTACATGTTCAGTCGCTTTAATGGCAAATATGTGCCTATGGAACCAAACGAAGTTCCTCTGAACATCTAGCAGCTAGGGTAGTAAGTGCTTGAAAATAGGGAAGTTTTTCTAGTCCCTTTCTCGTAAAATCAAAATTTCACAGTTAAAAAAGCCTTAAAGATGTAGTCACACTCACCCTTCCTTTTGCAGATGTGGAGCATAAGGCCAAGAAATTGTGTGACTCACCCAAGGACAAAGAGCTGTTTAGCAGAGATGAGGATTGAACACAGGTCTTTTGACTTCCAAGGTCAGTGATGGCGAACCTATGACACGCGAACTCATTTTTTTGGTTGATTTTTCTTTGTTAAATGGCATTTAAATATATAAAATAAATATCAAAAATGTAAGTCTTTGTTTTACTGTGGTTGCAAATATCAAAAAATTTCTCTATGTGACATGGCACCAGAGTTAAGTTAGGGTTTTTCAAAATGCTGACACGCCGAGCTCAAAAGGTTCGCCATCACTGTCCTAGGTCTTTGCAATGTATAGTCATTTCATTCACTCGACAAATATCTAAATATGTACACACTTGTAAGCACTGGAAATTTAAGAGACCAGTAAAAACCCACATTCTAATTATTGGACATTTATAAACTGCTTGCCCTAATGGAGTTTATAATCTACTTCCCTCTTTCCAGTCACCCTCCCTTCCTGTCTTAGATATGGGGATAAATCACTGTTGAGTGGGAGAATCAGACATGCCTTTGTTGTGAAAGGCAGTGCCAAAACTGCGGAAGCACACATTCTGAGCATACACAGCTGCCAGCTTTAGCATTCCCCTTTATGTGAATTTGATTGAAAGAATGAGCCCCTATGGTGGAAAATGAGCTGCCATGGGAATAGCAGTGAGTCTGAAGTTAGAGGCTACCAATCCAGTCCTACGCCTATTTACTTGAGTGTGACATTGGAAGAGTTGGCTCCCTTCTTGGAACCTCATTCATAAGATGGGCTCTGCGCCACAGCAAGATGCAAACTCACGTGCAAACTGCCAGGCAATGGTGGAGAGGACAGCAAAGTAGAGAACCCATGCTGTGTAAAAGAGGCGGCCTCAGCCCTAGCCGGTTTGGCTCAATGGATAGAGCATTAGCCTGTGCACTGAAGGGTCCCGGGTTCGATTCTGGTCAAAGGCATGTACCTCGGTTGCAGGATCAATCCCCAGCCCTGGTCAGGGGCCATGCAGGAGCAACCAATCGGTGTTTCTCTCTCTCTTCCCCTCCCTTCCACTCTCTCTAAAAATCAATAGAAAAATATCCTTGGGTGAGCATTAACCAAAAAAAAAAAAAAAAAAAAAAGATTTTCCTATTTTTCAAAAGAACGAAATCTGCCCAGCCGGTGTGGCTCAGTGGTTGCACATTAACCTATGAACCAGAATGTCACGGTTCAATTCCCAGTCAAGGTACATGCCCGGATTGCAGGCTCAATCCTCAGTAGGGGGCTTCCGGGAGATAGCTAATTGATGATTCTCTCTCATCATTGATGTTTCTATCTCTTTTTCCCTCTCCTTTCCTCTCTGAAATCAACAAAAATGTATTTTTTAAAATAAAGCAATAAAAGTTCATCACTCTAAAAAAAAGCTGTTAAGGTCAGAAGTAGGACCTAACTAGAAAACCTTATTAAAAAAAATAAAAATTTTAAAATGACAGAAATCAGAAACTCTATATGAAATCTCCAGATGGGGGGGAAGGGTCACATTTCCCCCCAACTTTCATTATTAAAAATTTCAAACATAAAAAATAGAAAATAGTAACATTTTGCTCTATAGCAGTGGTTCTCAACCTTCCTAATGCCGAGACCCTTTAATACAGTTCCTCATGTTGTGGTGACCCCCAGCCATAAAATTATTTTCGTTGCTACTTCATCACTGTAATGTTGCTACTGTTATGAATCGTCATGTAAATATCTGATATGCAGGATGTATTTTCATTATTACAAATTGAACATAATTAAAGCATAGTGATTAATCACAAAAACAATATGTAATTATATGTGTTTTCGATGGTCTTAGGC
>NW_005871956.1:109350-111483 GCF_000147115.1 Myotis lucifugus
CCTGCGCAGTAGCTCTCTCCGCCGCCGGTCCCGGCAGCCGGGACACGTGGACCCCCCCAGCTTCAAAGGCAGGCGGCCACGGCCGGTCCGTGACAGAGGCTCAGCCCAGTGGTTCTCAAACTGCGGGTCGCGTCCCTTTGGGGGTCGAACGACCGGGGTCGCCTAAGACCATGGGAAAACACATATATAATTACATATTGTTTTTGTGATTAATCACTATGCTTTAATGATGTTCAATTTGTAACAATGAAAATACATCCTGCATATCAGATATTTACATGACGATTCATAACAGTAGCAAAATTACAGTTATGAAGTAGCAACGAAAATAATTTTATGGTTGGGGGTCACCACAACATGAGGAACTGTATTAAAGGGTCGTGGCATTAGGAAGGTTGAGAACCACTGTTCCAGCCCGTCCAGACCAAAAGATAGCCAGGCCTATGGCCCCCACGAGGGAAGGAGACTGCTATGAGATTATTCATTCAGCAAATATTTATGGAGCGCCTGCTGCAAACCCGGCATTGGGTTTGTGAAATAGAATGGCAAATAAAATAGGCAAATCCTGCCCTCATGGAGCTTATCTTATGTTGAGGAGGGCCCAAGATAAAATCAATGTAAATCAGGGCCATGCTTAAACACTTTGGAGAAAAATAAAGCAGGGTATGGAACTACAGGATGACAGGAATGGCCAGGGAAGGCCTCTCAGGGAAGGAGACATTAAGCGGAGATCTGAAAGAAATAAGCTGTACACATAACTGTGAGAAGGCACATTTCCTGGCAGAGAAAACAGCAAGTGCAAAGGCCCTGAAGATGAAGCATGCTTGCATGGTTTAACTGTGGAGAAGGCATGGTGGCTGGAGCAAAGAGAGAGGGTGGCAAATGGTAAAAAGGTTAAAACATAAATGAACCAGGTAGGGGATCATGTAGGGCCTTGCAGGCTGGTAATAGCAAATATGTATTTTCCTTAGGCAAGATGCCTTCTTTATTATTAATTCAATAAGTACTTATTAAACACTTGTTCTATGCTAGGGATAAAGCAGTGAAAAAGAAAATAACTGCCCTCTTATGCAAGTTAAATAAGTATTTTTTTTAATGTTTTGATTGACCAGCCAGTGTGGCTCAGTGGTTGAGCATCAACCTAGGAACCAGGAGGTTACCGTTCAATTTCCAGTCTAGGCATGTGCCCAGATTGTGGGCTCAATCCCCAATGGGGGGCATGCAGGAGGCAGCCAATCAATGATTCTCTCTCATCATTGATGTTTCTCTCTCTCTCCCTCTCCCTTCCTCTCTGAAATCAATAAAAATGTATTTTTTAAAAAACACAAATATTTATTATCTCATAGTTTCTGTGGGTTGGGAACTCAGAAGCAGTTTGGCTGGGAAATTCTAATTCAAGGCCTCTCATGAGGGTGCGGTCAGATGCACACTTTGGCTGCAGTCATCTGATGGCTTGGGGTGGAAGAGCTCGTTCCAAGGTGACTCACTCATATGGCTGGCAAGCTGATGTTGGCTGATGCCTGGGGACCTCAACTCCCCTGGCCAATTTCTGGGTCCAGGCCCTTAGAAATAGGCAGGCTCCCCTTAAAAAAGCTATGTGAGCCAAAACCGGTTTGGCTCAGTGGATAGAGCGTCGGTCTGCGGACTGAAGGGTCCCAGGTTTGATTCCCATCAAGGGCATGTACCTTGGTTGCAGGCACATCCCCAGTTGGAGGTGTGCAGGAGGCAACTGATCAATGTTTCTCTCTCATCGGTGTTTCTAACTCTCTATCCCTCTCCCTTCCTCTCTGTGAAAAATCAATGAAATATATTTAAAAAAAAAAAAAAAAAGCTATGTGAACCAGCAATTCCGCTCTTAGATATATACCCAGAGAAATTGAAACAGGGACCTAAACAGATACTGGTATACCAATCTTCATGGCAGCATTATCCACAATAGCCAAAGGTGGAATAACCCAATCCATTCATCAACTGATGAATGAATAAACAAAATGTGATCTATCCAGACAATGGACTATTATTCAGCCATAAAGAGGAAGGGAGCACTGACACATGCTGCAGCATGGATGACCCTTCAAAACATATGGTAAGTGAAAAGCCCAGACACAATAGGCGACAAGAAAAGAAATAGGT
>NW_005871956.1:111985-121155 GCF_000147115.1 Myotis lucifugus
CTGCACGCCCCTACTGGGGATCAAGCCTACAACAGGGAACCTACCAGCAACCTCTCCAGTGCAGGGGACAACCAACTGAGCCACACCCGCCAGGGCTCACTAAGTTCTCTTGATCATCACTGTGGCTGATTGCATTTTGCAAAAATGGCTATGACAGCCCTAGCTGGTTTGACTCAGTGGATAGAGTGTTGGCCTTCAGACTGAAGGGTCCCACGTTCGATTCCAGTTAGGGCACCTACCTAGGTTGCAGGCTCCATCCCCGGCCCTGGTCAGAGCACATGCAGGAGGCAACCAGATGAATGTGTCTCTCTCACATCACATCAATGCTTCTCTCTCTCTCTCTCTCTCTCTCTCTCTCTCTCTCCCTCTCTCCCTCCCTTCCACTCTCTCTAAAAATCAATGGAAAAATAGCCTCAGGTGAGGATTAACAACAACAACAAAAAATGGCTAAGACAATATCTCCCATCCTACATACTCTTATAACATTCCTTTGAAACTTCTCCCATTGAGGGGATGGGTGGGTCTATGTTCATTGCCTTTCCTTGAAATGGGACTGGCTTTGGTGACTGACCCAAAGAATGTGGCAATGGCTTCTCAGCCTCATGTGCAGTATCTGTTCTTATCAGTTTAATATCTGATACGTCCTCTATCCCAGGACATTATAGTATTAAGATATAATCTTAAAGGCACAGATATTCTTTTAGAAAATGAATGTAAACATTACCCATTTAAAAGTTTCAGGCTCACTGAAAGTGAATATTTTAAGAAATATTTTTATTCATTTCAGAGAGGAAGGAAGAGGGGGAGAGAGATAGAAACATCAATGATGAGAGAGAATCAATGATTGGCTGCCTCCTGCACGCCCCCCACTGGGGATGGAGCCCGCAACCCAGGCATGTGCCCTTGACCGGAATTGAACCTGGGACCCTTCAGTCTGCAGGCCGATGCTCTATCCACCAAGCCAAACTGGCTAGGGCGAAAGTGAACATTTTTTGCCTTTATTCAACAGCATCCTTCTTATAAATCATCCATTTAATAAATATCCTAAGAGTTAAAAAAGAAAAAAGAGCCCTAACCGGTTTGGCTCAGTGGATGGAGCGTTGGACTACGGACTCAAGGGTCCCAGGTTCGATTCTGGCCAAGGGCATGTACCTTGGTTGCGGGCACATCCCCACTAGGGGGTGTGCAGGAGGCAGCTGCAGCTGATCAATGTTTCTCTCTCATTGATGTTTCTGGCTTTCTATCCCCATCCCTTCCTCTCTGTAAAAAATCAATAAAATATATTTTAAAAAAAGAAAAAAGAATGTGGCAGAAGGGACACTGCCTAACTTCCGAGCTAAGTCAGTGAAGGGGAGGCTGTTTTCACTCTGTTCAGTGGGAACACATGACTTTGAGCCCTGACAGAGGAGAAGCAGTCCCACTGGGCTGAGGCTGCATGTTGAGAGGAAACCCAACCAGCCCCTAGCTCTCCAGCCTTTCACTGTCCCACTTCCAACCTCATGAGATGTCCCAGGCCAGACCCAGCCAGTGAGGCCTCCCAGGAGCTCCTGGCCCACAGATACGGTGAAAGATAACGAAATGCGAGCTCCAAGTACATGGTGACGCAAGGAGATTAGACTTCAGGTGGTGAGTACACGATGGAGTCCACAGATGTCATATGAAATTTATGTAATGTTATTAACCAATGTTTCTCCAATAAAGTTAATAATATTTTTATTTTTAAATATATTTTATTAATTTTTTACAGAGAGGAAGGGAGAGGGATAGAGAGTTAGAAACATCGATGAGAGAGAGAGACATGGATTAGCTGCCTCCTGCACACTCCCCACTGGGGATGTGCCCGCAACCAAGGTACATGCCCTTGACCGGAATCGAACCTGGGACCCTTGAGTCCGCAGGCCGATGTTCTATCCACTGAGCCAAACCGGTTAGGGCGTTAATAATATTTTTAAAAGAGAAGAAAAAGTAATGGAATAGTTGCTGCTGCTTCAAGCCACTAAATTTCAGGGCATTTTTTAAAAAGATATTTTTTTTATTGATTTCAAAGAGGAAGGGAGAGGGAGAGAGAGATAGAAACATCAATGATGAGAGGGAATCATTGATCGGCTGCCTCCTGCACGCCCCCTACTGGGGATGTAGCCTACAACCCAGGCATGTGCCCTTGACCAGAATTGAACCCCGGGACCCTTCAGACCACAGGCCTATGCTCTATCCACTAAGCCAAACCAGCTAGGGAAGTGTTAAGTATACTTATTTAGATGGTTGAGAGACCAATCTCTAGAACATTTTCATCTTGCAAAACTGAAACTCTTTGCCCACTAAACAACTCCCCATTTCACCCTTCACCCACCCCTGAAAACCACCATTCTACTTCTGCTTCCATGAGTTTCACTATTCTAGATACTTCACATTAGTGAAATCATACAGTATTTGTCTTTTTGTGACTGTCTTATTTCACTTAACATCATGTCCACAAGGTTCATTCATGTGTAGCATGTATCAGATACTTCCTTCCTTTTTAAGGCTGAATATATTCCATTGTAAGTAGAGGCCACATTTTGTTTCTGTTCATCCATCGGTAGGCATCTGGGTTGTTTCTACCTTTGACCATCATCAATAATGCTATGAACACGAGTGTACCAATATCTCGTTGAGATCCTGTATCAATTCTCTTGGGTATGTAGCCATGGGCCAGTTCATTTTTCAGCAACAGCTGATCAGAACAGCTGCCGAAAGTGAGACCTTGGAACTCAAAAGGGGTGGAAAGCAGTTGTTTGGTAGATGAGGCTCCTGGGTTTAAGGATTACATAATTACCTCCACCCGGGTGCCTGCTCGCCATTAGCCAAGGCAGCGGCTCTCCATCCCACCTGCACATTAGAATTATCTGGGGAGCTATTCAGTAAATATGGTGCCCAGGCCCCACCTTCAGAGGCTCTGATTAATTGGTCTGGGGTGGAGCTGAGACATTGGGATTTTTATAAAATGCTCCCCAGATGATTCTAAAATGCAGCCGGTGGGGAGAACCATGGAGCAAAGATCTGTGTGCTGCTTCATTCTAGTCTCAAGTCTTTTCCTGTTCTTCCTGTTAGGACCACAGAATTCTTAGGGCTGCTTAAAAGATATCAGATTGAGCCGAAACCGGTTTGGCTTGGTGGATGGAGCGTCGGCCTGCGGACTGGGGGGTCCCAGGTTTGATTCCGGTCGGGGGCGTGTGCCTGGGTTGCGGGCACATCCCCAGTGGGAGATGTGCGGGAGGCAGCTGGTCGATGTTTCTCTCTCATCGATGTTTCTAACTCTCTGTCTCTCTCCCTTCCTCTCTGTAAAAAATCAATAAAATATATTTTTAAAAAAGGTATCAGATTGAGCTCTGGATGTCTCTCATGGCTCTGTACCGCTTTTAGTCACACTTTTTTTAAAAAATATATATTTTTATTGATTTCAGAGAGGAAGGGAGAAGGTGAGAGAGATAGAAACATCAATGATGAGAGAGTCATTGATTGGCTGCCTCCTGCACGCCCCCCACAGGGGATCGAGCCTGCAACCTGGCATGTGCCCTTGACAGGATTCGAACCTGGGACCCTTCAGTCCTCAGGCCAACGCTCTATCCACTGAGCAACACCGGCTAGGGCGCACACTTTTTTTTTGTTGTTGATTTTGAGAGAGAGAAAGACACACACACATAAGTCAGTTGTTGTTCCACTTAGTTATGCACTCATTGTTTGATTCTTGTATGTGCCCTGACCATGGATTGAACCTGTAACCTTGGGGTATCAGGACGATGCTCTCACCTACTGGGCTAGGGCCTAATCACACTTTCTAAGTCATTCTGTAGACACGGGCTGCCAGTTAGAGTAGGGGCTTATGTGAAGTATATTTATTTAGATGGTTGTGAGACAAATCTCTAGAACATTTTCATCTTGCAAAACTGAAACTCTATACCCACTAAACAAGGCCCCATTTCACCCTTCACCCAGCCCTGGAAACCACCATTCTACTTCTGCTTCCATGAGCTTCACTATTCTAGATACCTCATATTAATGAAATCATACAATTGACAAATGGAGGTTTAAAAACTAATCCTTTTTATTTTATTTTTTTTTATTTTTATTTTTTTAATATATTTTATTGATTTCTTACAGAGAGGAAGGGAGAGGGATAGAGAGTTAGAAACATCGATGAGAGAGAAACATCGATTAGCTGCCTCCTGCACATCTCCCACTGGGGATGTGTCCGCAACCCAGGTACATGCCCTTGACCGGAACCGAACCTGGGACCTTTCAGTCCGCAGGCCGACGCTCCATCCACTGAGCCAAACCGGTTTCGGCAAAAACTAATCCTTTTTAATAAAAATGCAATACCTTTGGTAAAATATATTTCATTACACAGATAGATGGGTTTTCACCCATACAAGGTGTTAGGGGTAGAACTGTGCCCCCCCCCCAAAAAAAAACAAACAAAAACATGTTCAAGTTCTAATCTCTGCTGCCTATGAATGTGACCTTATTCAGAAATAAAGTCTTTGCAAATGTAATCAAGTTAAGATGAAATCATTAGGGTGGGCCTTAATCCAATATGACTGGTATCTTTCTAAAAATTTATTGATTGATTTTCTTTTTTATTTTTTAAAATATATTTTATTGATTCTTCACAGAGAGGAAGGGAGAGGGATAGAGCTTTAGAAACATCAATGAGAGAGAAACATCGATCAGCTGCCTCCTGCACATCTCCTACTGGGGATGTGCCCACAACCAAGGCACATACCCTTGACCGGAATTGAACCTGGGACCTTCCAGTCCGCAGGCCGACACTCTATCCACTGAGCCAAACCAGTTAGGGCTATTGATTGATTTTAGAGAAAGAGGAAGAGAGAGAGAGAAACATTGATTTGTTGTTCCACTTATTTATGCATTAATTAATATGTTCTTGTATGTGCCTTGAAAGGGGATCAAACCTGCAACCTTGAGGTATGAGGATGACACTGTAATCAACTGAGCTACCCATCCAGTGCATGACTGGTGTTTGTTTGTTTGTTTTATAGTAAAAGTGGAAATTTATTGAAGAATAAGTACAGATTCTCCCGTGGGGAGAGGGAAAGAGTCCCACTGACTTCCTGTTTCCATGGTTTATAAAGGCTGCAGTTCCTGTGTCCTGACATCCCCTCTGATTGGTCAATATTCCCTTTCGAATTGGTTACTATAGTGACTCCTGAGGCCCTCCTCCTTCCTTGTCCTCCTATTCCTTCTGCGCTTTCTTCCTTCTTCTTTATTTTGTAAATATAGATCTTTTTTGGCTACTTCCAGTTCCCTTGTCTTGTGGAAATGTAACTTCACCAGGCTTCCTTGTGTTACGGAAACGTACCTTCTCCCAGTCTGTAGCCCTGTGTTTTTTTTTCCCTGGACCCCAATTATAAAAATTCCCTAAACCTGCCTATATTCCCCTAAAATTCCTGTTTCAGTCCCCCCTCTAGTTAGGAAACCCCAACTGCCTTTGGGGACAATGGACACTGATCTATCTGGCTGCTTCCTGCTGGCAAAGGGGTTGCAGTTTGGGGGGCAGGCGGCAGTCAGGGTCCCATCGGAAGTGGGCTTACTAAGGGTCCACAGAGGATGGATGCAGCAGCCTTCCTCTGCGGTTCTATGTGGAGGACCATTTGTAGCTTTAGGGCTTTGAAATGGGAGGATATGAAACAATAAGAAATGGTTAAAGATGAGTTAAAACAATATAAACCAAGAGCTGAGAAGGGGAGCTAGGTAATAGGGATGGCATTATATCTTTAATTGGTGCCCAGTGGTGTCTTTTTTTTTTAAATTAATTTCAGAGAGTAGGGAGAGGGAGAGAGAGATAGAAACATCAATGATGAGAGAGAATCATTGATCGACTGCCTCCTTCACAGCCCCTATTGGGGAGTGAGCCCACAACTCAGGCATGTGCCCTCACCAGGAATGGAATCGTGACCTCCTGGTTCATGGGTCAATGCTCAACTATTGAGCAACATTGGCTGGCCATGACTGGTGTGTTTATAAGAAAGGGGAAATTGGGATGCAGACACACAGGGAGAAGGCCATGTGAAAGTGAAGGTACAGACTGGAATGGTAGATCTACAAGGTAAAGAATGCCAAGGCTTTCCAGAAGCTAGGGGAGAGGGGCATGGAATAGATTTTCCCTTCCAGCCCTCAGAAGGAACCAACCTTGCCAACACCTCCATCTTGGACTTCTAGTCTCCAACACGGTGAGACAACACGGAACTTGTTTTAAGCCACCCTGTTCGTAGTACTTTCAGTATGTCCTTGGAATAGATTAATTCATGGATGAAGAATAATGGAAGTCAGGTTGTCCTAGTGTTGGAAAAGGGACAAATATAGAAAAGGTGGCCGAAACCGTTTTGGCTCAGTGGATAGAGCATCCGCCTGTGGACTGAGGGGTCCCAGGTTCGATTCTGGTCAAGGGCATGTACCTTGGTTGTGGGCGCATCCCCAGGAGGGGGCGTGCAGGAGGCAGCTGATCGATGTTTCTCTCTCATCGATGTTTCTGGCTCTCTATCTCTCTCCCTTCCTCTCTGTAAAAAATCAATAAAATATATTTTTAAAAAATATATAGAAAAGGTGGCGGCTAGAATGAATCCTGTGGTATTCTGTTGGAATTAGTTATGAGTATGTCTTAGTTTCCTAGGGCTGAAATAACAAAGTACCAGAAGCAAGGGGGTTTAAAACAACATAAATTTATTGTCTGAGGTCTGGGGGCTGAGAGATGAAGGTCTGAGCTCTGTGAAGGCCCCGGGGAAGGAATCACGCCCCGCCTCTTCTAGCTTCTGGTGGTTGCCAACAATCTTGGCATTCCTTGGCTCGTACATGCATCACTCCACACTCAGCCTCTGTTGTCACAGGGTGTTCTCCCCGTGTGTGTACCTCCTTGTCTTATGACACTGGTCATATTGGATTACGGGCCGGGCCCAGCCTACTTCACTGTGACCTCATCTTAATCTAATTAGTGATCTCTTCAGTGCTTCTATTTCCAAGTAAGGTCACATTCTGAGGTTCCAGGAAGGCCATGAATTTGTGGGAAGGAGACACTATTCAGCCCAGTACAGGTGCAAGGGTATATTTTAAATATATAATGAGCCCGGCCAGTGTGGCGTAGTGGTTGAGCGTCGACCTATGAACCAGGAGGTTGGTGGGTGGCAGTAAGGAACTGAGTCTGGCTGTGGGTTTATAATTGCTGAAGTTGGGTGATGGGTATATATATGAAGGTTCACTTTATTAAATTCTCATTTTATTTTATTTTATTTTATATATATTTTATCAGATTTTTTGTGTATATCACAGAGAGGAAAGGGAGAGGAGATAGAGAGTTTGAAACATCGATTGCTGCCCTCCCTGCACTACCTCCTGACCGGGGGATGTGCCCGCAACCAAGGTACATGCCTTGACCGGAATCGAACCTGGACCCTCAGTCCCCAGGCTGACGCTCTATCCATTGAGCCAAACCGGGTAGGGCTAAATTCTCATTTTAAAGTTCTGGATCCAAAGCTGTTGTGCTACACTGTGACACTTCCTGATCTCAGGGGGAAAGGCCCAATGACAAGATCAGATAACCTCTCTGGGCAGGAAAGATGTTTAGAAGTCATGAAATGACCGAGCAGCAGCAGGTTATATGAAATATCTTTTGCATAAGCCTTTGGAAATAAACACTTAGGCTGAGTTATTACAGTGAAGTGTACATGGAACATAGAAAAAAAATAAAGGAGGTCTAACTATTTTGAAGAGCTAAAATAGACCTGAAGCATTAAATGATTAATTAACAGATTGACCTTGAAAGTGACCCTGAAGATCGGGGCAGGTAGTCACCTGTAATGGTTAGGGAGTGACCTGAGCCACTTCTCGTCAGAATGTAGTAATTCATGTGAAATGATCGCTCTGTGAAAGGGCCCTGAAAATATAGCTCCCTGCTCTCGAAAGCATTTTCTCCTGCACGTCTAGCTCATTAAACATCTAAAAGAGTCCTTTCTTCCTCCCAGGCGCATTTTTCCAACTTTCCCCCTACTGCCTCCTCCCCCTTCCCTCCAGGCACCTCACCATTACCCTCCTCACTCCCTAGCTCCCAGGGTCCTTCCTTTTTGCCTGTATAACTTGTTTCCTCAGCCCATTTCATCTATGAATTACTTCTTCCACCTCTGTAATTTTGTAAGTAAATGTGCTCTAAAAAATAATAAGTAAATAAAAATAAACCAATAAAAGTGTCCTTTCTCTCCTCCCCCTTATGCTTTTCTAAAGCTTATAGGGAAAAATGTAATGTAATGTAATGGTATAATGCAGTGGTCGGCAAACCGCGGCTCGCGAGCCACATGCGGCTCTTTGGCCCCTTGAATGTGGCTCTTCCACAAAATACCACGTGCGGGTGCGCACGACAGTGCGATTGAAACTTCATGGCCCATGCGCAGAAGTTGGTTTTTGGCCTGGGCGAGTCTATTTTGAAGAAGTGGCGTTAGAAGAAGTGGGGGGTGTTGGTCGGTCGGGCCACAGGATACGCAGCGCAGGGGAGGTACATTGTTTTGAGGTACCTTCGCTGAGGTCGACCCCTTCCAACTCTCCCATCCACACTCGTCTATCTGAAGCAAGTATACAAGACGAGTGTGGATGGAAGAGTTGGAAGGGGCCCACCTCAGCGAACGTACCTCAATCAGATTGGGGACGTTTTTTAGCAAAGGCCAGCTTAGGAGTACCCCTAATTAAGTTAATAACAATGTACCTACCTATATAGTTTTAAAAAATTTGGCTCTCAAAAGAAATTTCAATCGTTGTACTGTTGATATTTGGCTCTGTTGACTAATGAGTTTGCCGACCATTGGTATAATGTAAAGTTTGGGAGTAGATATGTTTTTAAACTTCTTTATTGGGTTGAAAGTCATGTGACATAAAATTAACCACTTTAAAATGAACAATTCAGCCCCAGCTGGTTTGGCTCAATGGGTAGAGCGTCAGCCTGCGGACTGAAGGGTCCCAGGTTCGATTCCAGCAGAGGGCACATGCCTGGTTTGCAGGCTCCATCCCCAGTAGGGGGCATGCAGGAGGCAGCCAGACCTCTCCCCCACCCCCCCCCAACCTTCAGGTGGTCGTGTTTGCACACCATGAGCCTCCACCCATGGCAGATGGCGGCAGTCACGTATCTCCAC
>NW_005871956.1:122402-127763 GCF_000147115.1 Myotis lucifugus
GAAGAGGACAAATGTAATCTGAACAATAAAGATTTAATAAAAAAATAAATAAAATAAAAATAAAAAAGGGGGAATTTGCCGGGAGCCGGTCCATCCTTGCTGCTTGACACAGTCTCTGCAGGGAAGAAACATCTGCACAGCATATATTTCAAGGCACCTAGCGTACATGGCATACTGTTCTTAATATGTTTGCTCCCCTTCTTGGCGCTTGGTGTTTTAATCAGGGTCACCTCTCCGGGAAAGGCTGTTTCCCCAGGCGGGGATTTTTCCCTGAAGTTAGGGAGGGAATAAAACCCCTTCACTAAGTGCCAGGCGGGTAGTTAATCACTTTAACTACCAACAATCACGCTTAAGCTACATAATCTTTACTCCGTGGCATGGAGATAAGAAACACCCTAACCTTTGGAATAAAAACTGACAGGATTAAATTCAACTGGTATAAATACAGATGTAACCAGACCATAAAACACAGAACCTGGGTGAGTGGCCTTGCTCTCCACCTCTTCCTTTGGGTTCTGCCGACGCTGCCCGGCTCTCGTCAGCCTCCGGCCCTCGCTCTCCGTGAGACCCAGCACCATGCCTTCGATTAAACTGCAGAGTTCTGATGGAGAGATATTTGAAGTTGATGTTGAAACTGCCAAACAATCTGTGGCGATCAAGACCATGTTAGAAGATTTTGGAATGGACCATGAAGGCGACGATGACCCAGTTCCTCTACCAAATGTGGATGCAGCAATATTACAAAAGCTCCTTCAGTGGTGCACCCACCACAGGGATGACCCTCCCCCTCCTGAGGACGATGAGAACAAGGAAAAGGGAACAGATGACATTCCTCTTTGGGACCAAGAATTCCTCAACGTTGACCAAGGAACCCTATTTGAACTCATTCTGGCTGCAAACTACTTAGACATCAAAGGTTTGCTGGATGCTACATGCAAGACGGTGGCCAATATGATCAAGGGGAAAACCCCGGATGAGATTCGCAAGACCTTCAACATAAAAAACGACTTTACTGAAGAGGAGGAAGCCCAGGTCCGCAGAGAGAACCAGTGGTGTGAAGAGAAGTGAAAAGCTGTGCCTGGCGCTGGGACACTGGAAGGATTGTTCCAAATACTAGTCGCCCTGCTCTGTTTATAATTGTTAATATTAGGCAAAGGGTAGACAAATGCAGCAGCAAATCAATTGTATTAGAACATTGTCTTACCAATGGACGTGGACAACAGGGGGATGGGAGCATGTGTGTGGGGGGGAGGAGGTTGGGGTTAACGGGGGGTGGGGGGGATGAGGACACCATTTGTAATACCTTAACTAATAAAAACAATAAAAATACATAAAAAATAACAACAACAACAACAAAAAATAAATAAATAAAAAATAAATAAAATGAACAATTCAGTAGCATTTAGTACACTCACCATGGGCAACCACCACCTCTATCTAGTTCCAGAACATTCCACCCCCAAAGGTGATGATATACATTTGTAGATTCCCAAGAATCTGACCATGACTTTACTATGCACCCAATTCCAAAAGAACTGAAAAAGTTCAGCATTACAGATTAATCTAACTTCGTATAAACAGTTATTTCCATTATTTAAGAACTACCATTAACTTTGGTCATTAGGTGATCATTAAATACCATCGTCATGTTGCAGGATACTCTATTATTCCAGGTACCTGTTCTCTAGTGCCAATGACAACCCACTCATTATTGTGATGCCCAGAAAACTCCCCTGAAATTTCCTAAACACCCCCGAGGAAGCAGTACTGTCCCCCTTGAGAACCAGTTGATAACCAAAACTCATTTCCCTCAATAATTCCCAGAATGGACTCTAGGGGGCAACATCATCTCCTTAAGAATCAGGTAGAAAGATCATCTCCTAGCCTGAACTTCATCACTCCCTAACTCCCCAGTATATTGGATCAGCAAGGAAGAAAGGGGAGATAGTGATTGGGTTGGCAGTCAGCAGGATGCAACACACCATAATGTTTCTCTTTGGCCAAGGGTCTCCTTTCCATGGGCCGACGCTCTATCCACTGAGCCAAGCTGCCTAGGGCAGCATTTTGACTTTTCTAACAAGATTCCATGGAGCAGATAAATAGATTGGCAAGCTTTTCCCATGTCTTTTGCATTGCTATCTGGAATCAATTTATTGACCACTTCTACACTTAGCTTAGCCTAAAGGCCGAGAGGTGATATCAACCCTTTCTTCCCAATCATTTGTCTGCACCTCTTGGGTCATGATCTATATCTTTTCTTCAGGCTTTGGGAACTGTTGATGCTGGGCAAAAGAGGTCCTCCAAATCTGACTGTTGCATTTTTCAGCCAAACCTACACAGAATAGACAGCAAATAACCATCAGTAGTCTTGACCTCAACATGAGCTTAACTATAGTCTAGTGGGAAAAAGATACAGCCATTTTTTAACTCTGGGGTATATTTTGTCAAGGGAAAGACCCATGCCATGGAAATTAGACAGTTTTTGCACTGAACATCTTTAGTTATGAGCTTGAATTTTCTAAATGCAATTCCATCATTCTGCAGACCAGCCAGGCTCACCTCAAAAACACAACCCTTGATGCAATTTTGGTTCCTTGAATTCTCATGACTAGTGTTTTTCCAACATTTCTCACATTGAACATAGCTGGTGTTTTCACACATCATACCACTCTTTCTTAGAAAATGGATCAACCACTTTCTTCCTGGCTCCTTTTTTTTGCCATCTTTTGTAAGGTGCTTGTTCTTCTTCTTTTTTAAATATACGTATTTTTATTGATTTCAGAGAGGAAGGGAAAGGGAGAGATAGAAACATCATGATGAGAGAGAATCATTGATTGGCTGCTTCCGGCACACCCCCTCCTGGGGATCAAGCCGGCAACCCAGACACGTGCCCTGACCAGGAATTGAACTGTGAGTGACCTCCTTGTTCATAGGTTGATGCCCAACCACTGAGCCACACCGACGGGCAAGGTGCTTGCTTGTTCTTGCCAATTGCCATAGTGCTCCTCAGAGAGCCAAAAGGCCTCAAGGGCTATTTTAAATAGTGCTGCTAAGAACATCATTGTCGCCCTAGCCAGTGGTCGGCAAACTGCGGCTCGGCAAACCGTGGCTCGGGAGCCACATGCGGCTCTTTGGCCCCTTGAGTGTGGCTCTTCCACAAAATACCACGTGCGGGGTGCACGTACAGTGCGATTGAAACTTCGTGGCCCATGCGCAGAAGTCGGTATTTTGTGGAAGAGCCAGTATTTTGTGGAAGAGCCACACTCAAGGGGCCAAAAGAGCCGCATGTGGCTCGCGAGCCGCGGTTTGCCCGACCCCGGGGAGCCGATCCTAGCCGGTGTTGGCTCAATGAATAGAGGAATCGTCCTGCCTAACAAAAGAGCCCGGGGTCGTATTTCAGCCCAGCACACATGACCGGAATGAGGGCTTGATCCCTACTAGAGGACCTGCCGGAGGGAACCCGAACAAAGAATCCTCATCATTGATGTTTCTCTCTCTCTCTCTCCTCTCTAAAATCAATTAAAAAAATATATATTTTTTAAAAAGAACATTCTTGCCCTAACTGGTATGGCTCAGTGAATAGAGCATCGGCCTACAGACTCGAGGGTCCTGGGTTCGATTCCGGTCAAGGGCACATGCCTAGATTGCAGGCTCGATCCCCAATAGGGGGCGTGCAGGAGGTAGCTGATCAATGATTCTCATCATTGATATTTCTCTTTCTCCCTCTCCCTTCCTCTCTGAAATCAGTTATATATATATATACATACATATATGTATATATATATATACATATATATATACACACACACACACACATGTAATATTCTTGTCATGTCTTCGTATGCATTTCTGTTAGGTATGCATTTGGGGTGGAATTGTTGAATCAGTGTAGATCAGCGGTTCTCAACCTGTGGGTCGCGACCCCTTTGGAGGTCAAACGACCCAAGACCATCCTGCATATCAGATATTTACATTATGATTCATAACAGTAGCAACATGACAGTTATGAAGCAGCAATGAAAATAATTTTATGGTTGGGTCACAACATGAGGAACTGTATTTAAAGGGCCAGAAGGTTGAGAACCACTGGTGTAGATATATGTTCAGCTGTAGTTTATGTGGCCAGGCTATTTTCCAAAGTGGTTCTAAGGGAATTTCCGTGTTTCATCTCTACTCTGGTCACTTTCCTCCCGCACCAGGCAATTCTCCAACTGGCAGATACCAGCCTTGGCTATTCTAAATAAACTTGGAAATAGCCCCCTGGAAGTTAGTTCAAAATTTCACCGTACATTTGCGAATAGAAGCAGTCTTGTGTTGGTTTTGCCCTGTAGTTGTTAACTGATTAACCCTCTTATCTCTTCCTTCCATCCTCTCCTACTTATTTTAATACTAGAGGCCCGGTGCAGGACATTCACGCACTGAGGGGGGGGAGGGGGGTGCCCCTCAGCCCGGCCTGTGCCCTCTCGCAGTCCGGGATCCCCTGAGGGGTCCTTAGCGCTGCTGTGCTCACCAGCCATGAGCTTGGCTTCTGGCTGAGTGGCGCTTCCCCTGTGGGAGCACACTGACCACCAGGGGGCAGCTCCTGCATTGAGCATCTGCCCCCTGGTGGTCAGTGCGCATCATAGCGACCAGTCATTCCACTGTTTGGTCGATTTGCATATTAGCCTTTTATTATATAGGACTATGGGCCCGGTGCACAAAAATTTGTGCACTGGGGAGGTGAGGAAATCAGGACTAACACTGCTCACATACTGGGAGCCCTAGGGGATGTCCTACTACCTGCTCCCTGCTCCCCTTGGGGAGTGGGCCTAAGCCACAGTCTGGCCTCCCTTTGTGGGAGTCAACCGGGCTGATCAGGGGAAGGCACCAGCCCCATCACCGCACTGTTGCAGCCACTGCCAGTCACCGCAGCCACCAAGGTGTTTTCATCAACATGGACTCCAGTCCCTTTACCATGAAAAAATGACAACTTTCTTTAGGCATTTTCAAGAAGTGTCTTTCATAGGATATGACATTTCTTTCTTTCTTTATCCTCACCTGGGGATATGTTTCCATTGATTTTTAGAGAATGTGGAAGAGAAAGGGAAAGACAGAGAGAAACATCAAAGTGAGAGGAACACTTTGATTGGTTGTCTCCTGCATGAGCCTCTGACTCTGGGTCGGAGCTCAGGGAGGAAGCTGCAACTCTAGGTACATGCTCTTGGGTCAGAATTGAACTCAGAATCTGCATTGGGCAGACTGAGGCATTATCTCACTGAGCTCAAGATCGCTGGCTGGCTCTTCTCCGGCTCAAGCCTAAAGTCTTCTGGCCGAGGCACCCTCAGCTCCCGCCACAGCTGATCGCTGGCTGGCTCCTCCCTG
>NW_005871956.1:130313-132554 GCF_000147115.1 Myotis lucifugus
AAAAAGTTATACCATGAAAATAGTTAAGTCGCCGAAACCGGTTTGGCTCAGTGGATGGAGCGTCGGCCTGCGGACTGGAAGGTCCCGGGTTCGATTCCGGTCAAGGGCATGTACCTGGGTTGTGGGCGCATCCCCAGTAGGAGATATGCAGGAAGCAGCTGATCAATGTTTCTCTCTCATCGATGTTTCTGACTCTCTATCTCTCTCCCTTTCTCTCTGTAAAAAATCAATAAAATATATTTAAAAAAAAAAAAGAAAATAGTTAAGTCCAGGGATGTAATTACTGGCAGAAATAGGGCAGGGGGGTGGGAATAACACCAATTCCCAACAAAGTATTATTCTAATGAAAGTGAATTGGTGACCTTTCCCATGAAAAGGATCCATTGTAATCAATCTACCACCAGTGGTTGGGAAGTGGGACACTGGATGTGCGGACCTTATTCACAGTGCCTGCCTGAGTTCAGTCTCAAATACCATTTCCACATGGCGATGAATTGAAGCTGGGTCTGCCCACTTCATCACTTGGTGTGTCCCATAGTACATCATCACCTGGGATTGTGGCCTGTCATCCAGTCTTCATAGAATCCACGAATAATCCAAGAGCTAATTCTCAGAACAAGAGGTCTTGGCTTTCTATAAATCCCCAGGGTGTATGCTTCCTATTGTTTACCAGAGGTCCATAGACTACCCGTAAGCCCGTAAGAGGCAATGGAATGCCAGCGCTGATTTAAAAAAAAAATTGTGATGCTTATGCCTAATCCTATAACCTTGAGCCAGGTTCAGTCTGTATCCATTAAATGGGAATAATATTATCTATCCTGAGTATAGTTATGAGGGTTAAATAATTTTACGTTATACTGTTCTGAATCCGTTTAGTACTTCCAAGTCCAGCATTTGAGAGCTTTCTATCTACTAATTAGGTTGTAAAACTCCACCAAAGCCCGCCCCTCTTGCACCGCCCAGGGATGACGTCATTGACCGAGGTCCCTAATGACATCATCTCCCGGCTTGCCTGGCTCCATCTTCCCATTCTCCGGAAACCTACAACTCCAGCACCCGGCCTCCGGCTTTAGGTTATTTTTTTCCTCTCCGTAGCCCGATTTCCTCCCCTCCCATCCTCCCACCTAAAACTTTCTACTCTTCCCGCTTTCCCTCAAGCTAGCAATTTTCGGTTCTTCCTGCTGCTTCTCGGGCGAATTACTCAGAAATCGTTTACTCTCTTAATTAATCGCCTCCCTAGCCAGCCCTTCAGCTCCTTCCTTCTAAATCTCATTACCCGCGCACCGCCTCTTTCGGCTGTTTCCGTCTCCTGCCACCCACCCCGACGCTGCCTTCGGCTCTTTCCGGATCGCCTCAGTTCCTTGTTTCCCAGTCCCGATCCGCTTCGGCTATTTCCGGCTCTCAGGGACCTCCCATTTTTACCTCTAGCCCCACCCCAATAATCATCTTCGACACTTTCCGCCTCTCCCCGTCTCCCGCTCAGCGCCTTTCGGCTCTTTCCGCCTTCCCTCGGCCTCTCGGCTCTTTCCGCCGCCCTTTCGGGAAAGTGGCCTGTACCGCCCCCCTCTCCGCCACGTGACGCGGCCTCCGCCTCTCAGTTCCCCCTCCCACTTCGCCCTTCCTCCCGCCTCAGCCTCCCAGTCTGTCCAGGCCACGCCGCCATTTTGTGTGAATTTCTGACTGCGGCGGGGGCCGGACAGCCGGGGCACCGAGGGCGGGCAGACAGACAGACAGACAGTCGGCCCGTCTCCGCGGCCCGTTTCTCTTTTTCCTAAAACCCTTCTCTTCTTAACCCCCCCTCGCTCGCTCTCCTCTTCCCCCCTTCCCCCTCGCTTGCTCAATCGCGCGCGGCCCGGGATATTTACACCCAACCACCCACCAGTCTCCTTGTACTCCGGGGTCCTACTCCCGGGGCCGCGGGTGTTTGTGTGTGTTTGTTGGGGGGCCCGGGGGGGGGGGGGCTCTGCCAAAATAAGGGCCCCGGCCCCGTGAGCGAGGGACCCCGGGGACGGATTGGGGGAAAAGAGGGGGGGGGGGGGGCCGCGGGGGCTAGGCCGGCCGGTTAAACGGGAGGGCGGCCCAAAGGTATTTCCCAAAAATGGAAAAAAAATAATTTTTCCCGTCCCCCCCCAGGGGCCCCCCGAAAGTGAAAGGGGGCCCCCTCCCCCCCCGCCCAAAGCCCAAGGGGGCCTTTTTTTTTGGGCTTAAAACCCCCCCCCCCCCCAAAAGAAAAATGGGGGG
>NW_005871956.1:133993-157177 GCF_000147115.1 Myotis lucifugus
CCCCCCCCCTTTCTCCTTCACAGACCACACTTTGCCTTTTAAAAGAAATGCCACCCACATTCAGAGACACAAGTGCAGCAGTTTGGTGAGCTTTTACAACCATGTTTTTTTTTTTTTGGTTTTTTTTGGTTTTGTTTTTTGGTTTTGTTCTGTTTTGTTCTAATTAAATGTATCGTCCTGGGAACCGCAGCCCATCGCAGCCTGACTCCAGTTCCAGGAAATAGATTAGCAAAGGTCTGTTCCGCTCAGCTCAGCCCGCGCTGGGCTTCCGGGCCCCCTCGGGGGGTGCAGGTGCAATACTCAGAGGTGCTCACACGCTTTACTCGACCTCTCAGGAGTTCTCTTATGTCAGAAGTGTATGTCTTACAATGGGTTGGGATGGTAAGTAGCCTCTTTTATTGAGTAATTCAATTATCTCCCTCTTTTTCCGTCCCTCTCCTGCCTGCCTTCCTCCTCGCCTTTAGATCAAAGTGATGCTTGAGAGAGTGAATTGGTATGTTCAAATCAGGATTCTAGCCCGGTTGAGCCCTTTTATAGTTGCACATCCTTTCGATGTTTAATTTTTAAAAATATGACGTACACAGTTTTCTAAAAAAAAAGAAAAAAAAAGTGTTACTGTAACATGACAAAAACCTAAGTAAAAGGCCCCTATGTATGTTTTCAAGCCCTTGGTATGGTATACCTTCTTGTCAGTTCAATTCATTGCTTTGTCTCCAGCCCTCATCTTTGAAGAAAGTGGATACTTCAAGTCCATTTGTAGGAGACAAAGTTACTGAATCTGGTTTATGATACCTGCATTCAAGTTAATGCTCTCCCTCCCCTTTGCCCCACGTCCCCCCCCAAAAGATTGTGGTTCAAGTGGACCCCATTTTCTCATTTTACTCCAATGTCTCTTATGGTGATGGACGTTGAAATTAAGCAAGTCATTTGTAAAGTACTGTTGAAGCACCAAATCTGTAAAGTGTCAATACCCAGTCTCCTCTCCTTGTCTCCACTGTTCTTTGTTCGAAAGCACATGCCTGATCGTGAAAAGTTGATGCAAACGTGTTACACGCCCAGTCATGGTGGAGAGAACACTTCCCTCGGCCCCCAGCCCCCCTTCTCTACATGTACAAGGAAAAAACCGCGACAGAAATGACTTGCAGAACCGAACACTGTACTTCTGATGTGTTTTACAAGCATAAGTTCTCCCGTTAAAAGACAAAACACGTTGAAGTTCTGTTTTCCCTCTTGTCCACTTTTGGTCCCCGACATACTTGGGTGGAGAAAGCTTTTGCACACACAGCCCTCTTCCACTCCCAAAGATCAGGTTTCCTTTTTTTTTCCGCTCTTGGGAGAAGAGAAAGTTCACTGCCTTCAGATGAGGAAACCTGTAAATTGCAATGCCGTGGGCCACTTGTTCTTCCTCTCATGGTGTTCACAACCTAACTGCTGGGAAGTGATGACGTTAGGTGTGTAAAGTCTATTGTGGGAGAAAGAAATGTCCACACAGTACAGTGTCCTGCAAAAAAAAAAAAAAAAATGATGTCTGAAGCACAAACTGAACACACTTTCCAGGGCGCAAGGTCAGCCGAAAATGAATTGCATTTAAAGTTTCCCCTCCTTTGTGAAATTCCTCCTCCAGGAGCCAAGTGCAGAAACCCGCTGCTATAGATGAACCTTCCAGGGTTCAGGAGCTACTACGTTGCGGAGGGATGCTAATGGAACTTTACTTTGAAATGTTAAGGAAATAGGATTTCTTTTCTCAGAAGTTGAGCAATCCTATATCGCATTTGAAAACATTTCCCTAAACATTTAAAAAGCGCTCAGGCATATCCACACAAGGGTTTGTTGTTTTTACATTCTCAAAGGAATCTCATGTATCAAACCCAAGAAACCCCAGTAATTATGCCAGACTGTTTGGGTAGCCTTTGTTTTTGAAATGTCACAGTACTACTGCCTTTTTTCTTCCCAAAACTGATGTACCGGTATTCGTTAAAATTCAAATTAACGGATGTTGCAAAGAAAAAGAAAAGGGTGTCACTCAGAATACCTGATTTAACGGCAACTCTCATACACTTGTAAAATTTTGTATTCTCTGGGGAGAGGTTTACTCCGAAAGCAGTTAAAAATCTCCCAGTAGAATAAAAATCATTGTGACCAGGAAAACATGGATATTCTGGTCCTTAAAGCCCCTATTTTTCTTATTCCCCTCAAATTTGCTCTTCAAAAGAAAATAATAGGATTCCCCCCAAAAGGGCTTTCTATTTCACATTCTGTCCTGTCTCCCAGATAGGGTTTCATTAAATTTTTTGATCTTGAAAACAGCATTTTGTTTTTACATAGAGCTACTTTCTGAAGCCACAAAGGTGGCCTTTCCTTCGCCAGGAAGGCTGTTCCCCAGGGAAAACTTGGCACCTGGGGAAATGAAGGCTTTCCCAGGTGTTGCGTACCTGGCACGTTAGAGATGAATGGTTGACTCTGAATTTGTATGCTCCTGTCCAGTTGAATAGGGACAATTTCTGTATTGGGCCGGTTTATCTTTAATAATGCCTCGACCTCTGCTCCTTTCTCTTAGATCTTTTCCCTTTGCTGCTACAAGGGAAATGGATGTCTCAGGGTTGCCTTATTCCGTTAACATTTTTGTGGCTATTGCGTCCCAGAACCATCTTGTATAGGCCAGATCCAGATGCAGTCAATACGTCGATGGTGAAAATTGCTACTGAAACGGTTGCCAGGCCTCTGTGAATACCCTATTCCAGACAACCTAATTCTGGTGCCTGTGGATACCTTCTCGTACCAGAGGGAGTGGTTCTGACCCAGGTTAGGAGGTAGAGTGACAGAAAATAATTCAGAGCAAATAATGAAATCGCTAAGTTTCTAAACGAGCAAGGCATTTGCGTGTACCGTGGCAACGTTTCTGACCTAAGGAGGAGAGAAAAGGATGGATTCTGAGATTTCTGGCAGTTGGTATTTAATAAGCTGATTCAAGGACCCGTCGCAGCCGTCTGCTTGTAGGTGGAGGGGATCCTGTCAGAATGAGTGGTTTGAGGCTGGTTTCATAATTAAAACCTAATGGAAAGAGCGGAAAAGCTGCCTCATTGTCTGGGCTGCATATGAGGTTCATTTGGATAAATTAAGGTAAGACGTCGGAGGAGCCAGGTTTCATGGATTTGGGTTTCTAAATGTCGGCCTAGTCTTCGCTGCAGACCTGTTTTGCTTTTGGTAGTTCACAAAGATGCCGTTTTGAAGACTGTGCGGTGTTGTTGTTTTTTCCATTTAGTAACGAGATGAGGTTACATGGGCTGTTTTTAAATACATTTCTGACTCAGTTGATGGCAAGGTGAACGTCGTCACATCCTGCTGCTGGAATAATTTTTTAGCAGAACAGAGGTTATTTGCTTAGAGGTTATTTGGCCTTCTCCTGGCCAAATTGCTCTGGGTAGAGGATCTTGTGTGTTTTTTGTCATTTCATATGTGTCTGTTGGTGACTCAGCTCTCTTGTTTGTAAGGCAAGCGGTGACATCTTCCAAACATCGAGGGGCAGCAGGATATGAAAGAACAGTGTGGGCTTTGGCGGCAGATAAGCCCTGCCTGCAGTGTACGGTGGGCACAGATAACGCCCACTTCTCGGGTCAGTCAAATGGGCATATGCAGGACACCCACGCAGTGCCTGGCATTCAGTGAGTCTTGGTTTCTTTGTCTCCCTGCTGTCCCTACTAGAGAAAAATTGTCAATAGAATTTGCAGGCCGGTGGGTAAACAGAAGTCAGAATAACATCTGTGTTCTTGAGGGAAGTCTTGTCTTCCTCTTTGTAGGTTTCTGGTCAGCTTACTCCATTGCAAGGAGCTGATCGGGGTTGAAGCTAAGTGGGAGCCATCTTAGGGCATTTCTGGCTTGCATCATGTCCTTATTACAGATGCTAGAACAGTCATGCTGTCTTAAGCTTATGCTGACTACCTTCCTGTGTTCATCTTTTGCTGTTAGGATCTGAGTCTGCTACAGCCTTGGTAGGCCTCTAGCGCCTCACCCACAGCTAGGAAGTCACATCACCTTGAGCAAGTCCTTTACCCTCTCCAGGGCCTCTTAGAGAACCGAGCCAGGACTGTCCCAGCTCTCGGATTCGTCCACCCCATGGCTGAGTCAGTTAAGGTTTTGTTCGTCCATTCTGCAGCCAGGCTAGTCCCGTGCTTTTCTTGGAGCAGAAAAGTTTTTGGCAGGTGCAAGGAGCTCTTCTCTCCTTTGGACTTTATTTAGAGTTGGGCGGAGGTTGGTACTGCCTTTAACAGGCCTCATATTTCCTTGCCGTGCCTGACCTACCTTCTGCAGCTTCTGGCCACAGTAAGGAGTGGCTGCTATTTCTGTAGCTCCCAGTACCCAGCTGCAAGGTAAATGCCTTAGAAATGAGTTGTAAGGTCAGACACTATGTGGCTAGGTCACGGGCAGATCCATCAGAGAAACCTTGGCTCAGCAGCAAGCTCAGCACCTGGTTCCCTTGTCCCAGAAACTCCCAAGGCCATAAAGCCGAATACAGCATGGCTGCTGCCTGCTCGCGCCATCCTCTTCTGGTGGACGGAGGGTGGGAAGTGGTGAAAGGCCGGGAATGTGGGACCCAGACGGGAAGAGACTCCTCAGTCTGTCAGTTTCCTGGCCCTCCCAAAGGTGTGACAGTGCCGAACTGTCACGTGAAGAGCCTCATGTCCTGCCGGGGGCCCTCTGAGTGCGTCTGCATTGGCCACGTCAGCTGTCTGCTGAGAAACTGAAACAGAGCTGAAGTCACTTGTCCAAGGTCACAGAGCTAGTGGGTGTGGGGGCAGAGTTAGAACCCTGCTGCCTGTACTGAGCTCTGTACTGAATATGCTGTCCTGGATCTTGCATGGTATTTTTCCAACTGCAGCATGCAGCCATCAGTGGGATGTGATGTCCATTTGTTGATTTGTCTCCTACTTTTGAAAAATGAAATGGAAGAGGGTAGAAAAAGCAGAGTACAGCAAAGGTTCAAGGTGACTTCGTGAAACTTTTGAGAGAAATGTAGAGGAGATGTGGGTCTAAGTCAAGGTTTGAGAACCACTGCACATAGAATAGGATGGGGCAAACTGTGGCTCTCTGGCCACAGCCAGCCCACCCACCCTGTTGTAAGTAAAGTTTTATTGGACCACAGCTACACCTATTCGTTTCTATCTTCTGTGTTTGCTTTTGTGCTAAACAGCAGAATTGAGTAGTTGGGACAGAAACTGCCAAACCTAAAGTATTTATTTAATCTCTGGCCCCTGCGCTGGTATAATGTGCCTAGTGCCTGGTACGTCTGCACAGCAGCTGTGGTCCTCACTTTTGTTGTGGTGGTGGAGGTGGTGGAAAAGAATGGGAAGGAATACAGGTATTCCCTTTAAAATTGGCCCCAGAGAGAATGGGGTGTGCTACTGCCCTTCTGGGACCTGCTGTGGTTCCCGCATCCACGTTCCACTCCTCCCAATGGATGTAGACACCCAGGCCTGGGCTTTCGAGCCTTTAAATTGAAGGGATTTTCATTCATTAGAAGTAACTGGAGACTCTTGAGGCCCAGTGTAGAAGTGGATCGCAGCTAACATTCCCGCATAGCCTGACCCAAGGGAGCTGGGCCCAGACGCCAGTGTCACTTGGCTAAATGTCTGTTGCAGGTGGCTTGGAGAATTGCCCTCCTCATTTTCCTAGCAGACACCAGGGCTTAGGTTTCCTTGGGATTCCAGGCCCTGCCATTGCTCAGGACACTAAAACAACCTGGGAACCGCAGCCTCAGCAACAGAGGCAGGCCGGATCCCTGGGGTGGAGGGGCCACTGGTGGCCACTTTTATCCGTTCCCTTGATACACCCATCATGGATGGTTTATCATTACTCACTCTCTGGCCTATCAGGAAGCTCCACTAACACTTGGTGAATGAGTTTGCAACTAAAGACAACCCCTCAAGGACTTCGTGAGAGTTTTAAGTGATCCAGGTTGCTGCCTGAGACATGACCCAGTGTCTGTGTTGATGACATTGACAAAGAGGGTGTGGGATGCTGAGACTGATGCTGTGTGTGTGTAGAATCTATTCCCAGCACCTGCCCAGTCTGTACCTGGCCCTGTGCTGGGCTTAGGAAACTTGGGAGTGACTGCTAACCTCTTTCTTCTCAGCGCTCCAGGTGACCAGAAGTTAATAGCTGTATACAGATAATTGCAGTTAAAAAGTTTTTTAAAGGTTTCAAATGTACTAAATGTCTTTAATCATCCCATATTTTAATGGTACACAGTGCTTTCACTTGGCATCAATTAGGAGTTGGTTTTGAGACAATTCATTATTCCACCAGCTGGGATGATTACAGATGTCTCCTTTTCTTTGGGGTGACTCTGCCAACAGGGACAGGTTCCATTCTGTTCCAATTTGTGTGGCTGTATATGTCCATGTAGCAGCACAGAAAGTGGCTCCACTAGCTAACACGTCGTTACCATATTTGTCATGGAAATCTGGTATTCATTTCTGGTGGCTCTGCCTTGCCATTATCTGCTGAATGCTTTGAACTGGGAGACGACTTAGTGCATTTTTGGCCAATAGAATCATCGTGAAGCTGTCAGAACTGCAGCTGCGGGTTGTTGGAAATTCGCATCAAGTACCCTTGCAAAGAACCAATTGCAGTCCTTCCTAAGAAATTCTTTAGTGGTGTATGAAGTCATAGGCCAGGTATTTTTTAATAGAAAAATGTTAATACTTTGTCTTGGTTGAATGAAACCACATTGATTCCCCTGAAAAGATTATAAACAAGGAGAAGTCCTAGTTCACAAGTTAACTGGTTAGATTTTCCTCTCTGGAATGATAGACATCGCTTGTCCTTGGACGCCAACCAGCATCTTTCCAGCTTTAAGCAATCTGAAGCATCGTTGGCGTGAGAAGGTTAAGAAACTCTTTGTTGCTGAGAAGCAGATTTCAGAGGTTGATTGTCTGGAGAAACTTGGATCAGAGAGAGACCTTTATCAAGCACATGAGCTGTTTTCAGAACGAGAGAACGAGTGGGAGTGGAAAAGTAGCTACTCAGGCAAAGACTATGACACTGACTCTTAAGATCCTTGTAGCAGGCCGGGCTTTTCCTTGGCCAGCTTGTTTGAAGCTCTGCAGAAATGTTCTGTTTAAGTGGGTTGTGTGCTCCGAGGAACCCCAGTGCGGACACTCGGGGGGTGAAGCATTCCTTCTAGCATTTAGGGGACTTTGAATTTCTTTCCCTTGGATTCTCATTGCTTTCTGTCCGTCTTTGGATAAGTCTCATTTGTTTCTTTTGTTTTTTAATTTCTTTATTGATTAAGGCATTACATATGTATCCTTATCCCCATTGCCCTCCATCCCCCCATTCTTGCCCTCACCCCCCTGTTGTCTGTGTCCATTGGTTAGGCTTCCATTGGTTTTTCACTAGGATTCCTTGGGCCTTTCTGTGTACTTCTTATTCCCTTAACTATTCCAGTGTCTTTGGTCAGATTTTTAATGTCCCAATTCCCCGCACTTGATGGTTGCAAGGACCGCATTGGCCTCATGTCTTTGCGTAGGGATACTTTTTACTCTGAAGCATTTGTTCTGGGCTAGGTTGGTGGTAAGCACTTGACTCACGTGGTCTCAGGGAATTCTTCCCACAGGAATTCCACCCATCCGGGGGCCCCACCACCGCCTTCCCTTCACAGTTGGAAGGGGAGCAACAGAGTGAGTGTCTAAGGAACTTGCCCAGTGTCTTACTTAGTACCTCCCTTTGGCATTTCTTGGAACACTTTTATTTAGGATGTTTTCTGTCTTATTTTTTCCAACTCAATTATAAAATTTAGGGGAGGAGTTGTTTTATCAGTTGGCCTGATGAGTAAACTACTCTTCCTCAGGTAATTTCTAATTGTTTCAAGAGTAGCAGTTAAGAACTGGGCCTGGAGTTAGAAAGTCCTAGATTCTGGCTCCGGTTCTGCTTCTTCCTGCTTTGATCCTATGGGTGAAATTTCTTCCCATCTGTGAGCCTCAGTTAGCTTTTCTGTAAACTGGACAAACTAAATGAATCACTGTGGAACAGGGTTGTTAACGGGTTTCAGAGCGAGCTCGGTAAAGGGGGGAGAGCTCAGCCGCCTGGTGCCTGCATGGAAGTTGCTGCTACAGAATGTTTGGAATGAATACTTCCTGCTGCACTAATGCATTCAGGCATTCATTCAACAAATGTTTACCCACATTCTGTCATGTGTTAGGTAGGGTTTAGGCACTGGACTTTATAAGACTGAGGTACCTAGGCAGGTGTTGGAGTTAAGGAAACCAGGGGAGAGGTGAGGCCCCCACCCAGGACTCCAGCTCTCTGCTGGAAATTTAACTTCCTAGGACCTTGACACTCCCGTTACCTTGCTGAGATTGTCCCTACTTAGGGCATCTTTTAAAGCTTTTTATTATGGAAATTTTCTAACAATCAAGAGAAAAGAACATAGTATCATAGATCACCATATACCCACCCCCCAGTTTGACCGATGATAGACATCCTGCCAGTTTTGGTTCATCTCACCTACCTCCATCTCCCTTGCATAGTTTAAAGCAGTTCCCAGATCTTACCTCGTTTCACCATAATCATACCTAACAAAATTAACATTAATTAATATTTCAACTACCCAGTCCGGGGTCGGATTTCTCCAATTTCCCCCACATTGACTTTTGGCAGTAGGTGTGTTCCTGTCTGGGTCCGGGCACCGGGCAGGCTGTCCTGCTCTTGTTGAAGTGAGGCGTTCAGCGAGCTGGTGACCCGGGTTGCTGGTGGTTGGGCTTCTCTTCTGTCATTGGTCTGTGCTTGCAGCCCCAGGGGCATCCGTGATGTGAGCATGTTACCATGGAAATAGTGCGATGTCACAGAGCCAGTTGTGACCACAACTGGGAGTGTTGAAGGAGAGAGAGGAACAGAGCCCATTTGCTCTTGATTTCTGGTCGATGAACCTAGGTTGTAAGGACACTGAAAAACATGTGCAAGACCCAAAGGTTTATTTCAAGAATTTCCTGCCTCTGAAAATCCCTCAGTGAGGTTCTCCTCCCAAGGGCTGTTTCATGTCTTAAATCAAGGGAAGGTCTCGGCCTTCTGAGGTCTCAGGCACGAGCCCTGAGCCAATTTTCTAAAAGGAAGCCTTCGATCCTAGTAAACGACTGTCCCAAAGGGTCGGATTTGGGGTTCCTTAAACATTTGAAGAGGCAGAGCTTCCTTGTAATTTTCGTAATTTTGTCCCTAGTTAATGGGTCATTCAGAGCCTACCCAGGCAATTTGTTGAGAGTTTGGGCAGTTAATGATCATAACCCTGACCTTCACATTAACCTAGCCGTCTCTTGTCAAGGGCTCTCATGATCTTCAGGTAATAGCCACTGCTCCCATGAGTTTCCATCTTTGTTGTTCTCTCTCTCTCCCCCTCTCTCTCTCTCTCTCTCTCTCTCTCCCCCTCTCTCTCCCTCCCCCCTCCCCCTCCTCCCTCCCCCCTCTCTAAGCCAGGTGGATTCACAAGCCCAAGCCCCTTTGAACTTCCATCCCTCTGTCTTGTCTAGAGAATTTCCATGTTGCCAAGCTTTGTGTGAGGCACCTTTGTCCCTTCTCTCTAGGGCTCAGCTCTCCCTGTGCCTTTCCCTCCTGGTCAGCCACTTGGTTATTACTCTCTGGTCTCGCCTAGATTAGAGCTGAGAAAGGGGAGATGTCCATTTGTCAGTTTCACCAGGATTTGTTAGGAGAGGATGGTATTGGATCAAGAGAAGTTGGGACCTTGTTGGCCAGCAGTTAGCAGTGGTCGGTCCCAAAGGGAAGTTATAGCTTTTCCTTAGAGAAATGCATCCCAGTGAACATTCAGCCAGTAATGGAGAGTTAATCTATGCAGAGGCACATTCATGCTAGCTGGTTCTTAAAACCGGTAGCTACTGTTTGTCTGATACTCCCTCTGTGCCTGCCTCCATGTCAAGGGCTTTGTCCATCTTATCTCCTTTAACCCCTTGAGGTGGGTACTATAGTTATCCCATTCTGCAGATGAGAAAACCAAGGCTGGGGTTATGTATACCAAGAGTATACTCTGGGGAAGAGGAAGAGCTAGTTGAGTTACTTGGTCTGCAGAAAAAAAGCCAGATGCCCAAATCTGTAGGCTGGTAGGTGGGGCCAGCCTACTTTGAAACTCGGAAAAAGTACTGTCTTTGCCAAGCCCATGGTATGTGATTGAACCCAACATGCTTGTCTGTCCTGTGGCTGAAGAGGCATCCAGATATATTCTTTGACCTGAGAGGAGGAGCTGGCTGTCACCAGCTCTGCTAATGGAAACTTAAATGCCCCGGAAGTTTAGGCTAGGAGTTGAAAGGCAGATCTGACTCTAGACTTCTTCCCAATTCCTCCCAGGTGCCTGTTGCAGGCACGGCTGGTTTCCTGTCCCTGATGGCTCGGCAGGTCGGCCCTGCTGCAGCCGTCCTGGGGCATTGCTCTGGGAATTAGGTGGTCTCTGCCCAGGCCGAACGCTGCAGGGTTTCTCCTGCATGCTGGTCTCAAGAGAGCTTGATTGAAATGATTAGCGCAGCGGGGCGTCCCCCACTTTTCTTGGGGGATTATGTCACAGTCTATTAAGCGTGCTCCCTCGGTATTTAATCCCGCTCTGACATGGATTTTGCTGGCAGCCTGTGAAGTGGCGCTGCTTAAACCTGGTTGCTGTTTTGTGGAGGCTGCCTCTGTGCAGTCCTTCCGGTGGCCCTCAGGGTTTCTACCCGTCCCAGTTAGTTTGATTTTCTTTCTGTTGGACAGTCCGAAGGAAATAGGCCCCGTATTCATGCAGGACGTTTAGCTGGGACTCCCCATTGTTAGCAGAGGGCATCCTCTCAGGTGAACAGAAGTTTGCCCAGGGCTCTGAGGAGTTTTGAGAGCATGGGGCGGCCAGATGGCACTGAGAATGCGCAGTGGTCAATGGAATGTGATTGTCCCAGTGTCCCCTCCAGTATCCTGTTCCCCTTCACAAATCACCAGAGATTTTTTAAAATCCTATTTATTTTTCAGCTTCTCCCAAATCTAAGGAAACAAAGTGTCCAGTATTCACTACCCGTTTTGTAAAACATTGTGTGAAAAAGTCCCATGGTAGTTTCTCAGCCCAGATATGATGGGGGCTGTTAATATAGATAACGCAGAGAACTCTCTGGCTGAAAGTCTTTGTGGCGTGGAGCTGTCTTGGTAAGTCCTTTGGCATTTGGAAGGCTTGCTTCTGCAATCATTCCTGATGATGGCAAAGGCTTTGGAGTTGCTTGGGTGGTCTTTTGTGGTCCCACCCGCAGGTGTCAGATGTAGAGCAGCCTGTGCCTTGGTCTAAATCAGCGTGCAGCAGCAGGAGAGGGTGGAGGCCTAAGCTGACCCTGGGCAAGACCTTCGCCTGCTGTGCCCGGGGTCCTTGCCCAGGAGCGGGCACGGGTGAGAGAATGTCGGGAGGTGCCAGCCACCCTGGCTCAGCTGCCAGAGACCTGTATCACAGAGGCTTCCTTGTGGACTGGATTTCTTGTAATTTGTATCTTTTCCTGTTTGGAGAATGCAGAGAAGGAGGTGCTCAAGGACCTGGCACAGAGAAGATGCTCAGGAATGTTTGTGGCATTAAGTAGGCGGTGATGAGAGGTCTCCCCCTTATGCCTCACTGAGCAGGAAGGACAGTGGGCTTAGGGGCGGGAAACAAGTCCATTCTGGTGCTTTTCGTGTCACCCCCGGCTGTCTGACCTCGACTAGTCCCCCCTCACCTACTCTCCCTCCTGTTTGAAATGAAAGGGTGATGGCGTCCCACTATCCCTTCTGCTCTGCGGGCTTTCTCCTGGTTCCAGAAAGCTCTTTTGCTGTTGGCAGTCTTGGCCTTTATGTCTTCTATCTGGACTTCTAGGAGCCTAGGCAGTTCCTCTCGAACTGTGTTCCCTCCATCCCTGTCCTGGGATTCTGGGTACTTTATGCCCGTGTCCCTCTCAGCTTTTTCCTTTCCAGACTAAAGTGTTGAGAGGGATGCTCTTTATAGCTTTTCTTCGTGGATACCAGCCTCTACCTCTCCGATCTGTCTCTGGGCCTTCCCCAGCTCCCTTGTGTGTCTGCCTGTCTAGTCTGTCTGGCTCTCCCGGTATTTCTCCTGAGGTGTGGTCACCTGGCCCGCCCCAGTGTTCCCCTCAGGCACACATCTTCTTGTCTCCAGAAACCACTCTCCCAGTGACTTCCCCAACTCCAGACAGCAGGAATTGGCCATGCCGTTGAATAACAGCGTCTCCCTTGGGTTGGTGAGCTGGCCCAAACCAGTTTCCCCAGTCAAGTGGCACTTTTGCTGTGGGTGAGGCCATTCCAGCAGAATTGCCTTCATCCCAGTAGAGCTTTGCTCGGTGCCACCCCTCGTTCTGTGGGCCACACCCCAGCCGGAAGGTGCCTCACTTGTCAGGAATGCTGCCTTCTCCAAAGTTTACTGGGCGTCTTCCTGTGAGGCCAGCCCAGGGCAACCTGGCCCTTTACAGGGAAACAACATGAGAAGCACATGGGTCATCTCTCTGTGTTGTTTCCTTTGAAGCATTCAGGTTCTCTGTCTAGCATTCTGTTCGAGAGCTGCCCCTGACTCTGCTGGGGTATCTGGTGGGGCTGGGCCACTTGTTTTAAGCTGATCTGACCCCTCTGAACTGGGAATGAGAGTGTACACAGCCCTTCTTGAAGGTGTTGATGCTTAGGGAGCAGCACCAAGGCAGACAAAGGGAGCGACACAGTGGGAGGTCTGTGAAGTCGTCCGTTCGTTCGTTGTTTCCCCGCAAAGCCTGAGAGAGCCGGGCGCTCCCGGGCCAGCTGCCTGATGAGCTTGTTTCCACCCCGACCCTGGGCCCATCTGAGCGGCTGAGGCCTTTTCTGCCCGGATTAGTTCCCTTTGGTAGCCTTTTGGGTCCCTTCATTACATTGCTCTGTTATCTTCATTTGGGTTGGGTCCTGTTTCATTGATAAAGAAGTCATTTTTTTATGCCCTCATACATACTTTTCCATGTCATGCATGAGGAACTTTGGAAACATTTTAAAATTTTTATTTATTTTTTTAAAACCAGCTTCTGTGCTTGTGAGTACTGTGTCTGTGGGTTTGGCTCAAAAACTGGATTCTTTTCCCAGCTATTCCTTTCTTAACCCTGTTTATCCCCAACCCTCCCACCCCATACCCCATAGATATTTAGACATTTAGAGTCCTGTTCGCAGCATCTGTCATGGCAGGAGAGCGCTTTTTTAATAACTAGGGGTAGGGTGGTATTGGGGGGAGTGGAAAAGTTAGGAAATCTAGACTGGGGGGCCAGAAGGGATACCCAGAAGTGAGGCAAGTCAGGTGGGAAACAGGGTGAGCTGCAGGTGGGGGCTGGCCCCTCTGCAGGCACTCTCACTGCTGTCATGTGAGGACCTCACGGGGTCTGGGGCCTGGGACCCTTCCCCTCACACCTTTTAGCCACTCAATCCCCCCTGCCTCCAGCCCAGAGCCATGGAGCTGAGGGTGTGGGTCAGACCCCAGAGCCTGTTCACTAGTGTGTCCTCGGGCCTGCCTGGGGGTAGGGCCCAGGAATCTGCAGGCCACCCCTGGATCGGAAGCATGGCCTTCTCTCCACTGTGCACAGCTACCACCCTCAGCTCACAGGGCGCATCCATAGCTCTGGGGCCAGTGGCGACCCCAGGCCACTGCGCCTGGGAGGGATGCTGGTCGTGTTCCGTGAGAGAAGCAGGCTCTGTGGTCAAGTGCATCTCAGAAGTGCCCTGAAGCCAAGATGCACAGGTTTCTTGACTGTAGGACTTGCGGGAACTTCTGTTACAGCGTTAAGCATTGTGGTTCCCCAAGGTGGGGATTCCCTCAACTAACTTGACCACAGAACCTCGTCACTTTTCTTAGAATTCTAGTCCTAGGGAACAGTTTGGGAAATACTGCTCCTACCGGCGTCGGTCCCTGTCCCCTCCCCCAGCCGCAGCCCCAGCCCTAGCCAGGACAGCTGAGAGCAGATGCGGTCCTTTAGGAGGAGGGCGGGGTGGGATGGGGGGCAGTGGACCCCAGGTCCCGCCAAGGCCTCTGGCAGGGATTCCAGGTCTCTTTCACAGCGGTCAGGCCCTCCATTCCTGCCAGCCTTGGCCAGCCCAGAGCCCTCGGGCCTGTGTTCCTCTCAAACCTGTGTTCATGCTGGCTTTGGGGTTGGTTTGTAGGGAAGATGGTGAGTTGGAAGAAGGTGAACTGGAGGATGATGGGGCAGAGGAGACCCAGGACACCCCTGGAGGCCCTGAGAGGAGCCGGAAAGAAAAAGGGGAGAAGCACCACAGCGATTCTGACGAGGAAAAGTCTCACAGGAGGCTGAAACGGAAGCGGAAGAAAGAGCGGGAGAAAGAGAAGAGAAGATCGAAAAAGAGGAGGAAATCTAAGCACAAGGTAGGTCCGGAGGGTTCTCGGGCCTGGGCCTGGCGGAGAGCCCCAGGGGCCGAGCTTGTCTTGTCAGGCCAAAGAGCACTCCTAATAGTGTTGTTTTTTCCTTCCTCAAATTGGATCAATAGCTCATGCTCCATTGCTGCTAAATGCCCGTAGGTAAGGTGTTTCACAGCGAGCACAGAGCCCTTCCGGCACATTCCAGCAGTGCTGTCCCCGGGGCTGACTGCCAGAGTGACCTGCCTGCAGCAGAATCGCTAAGTCCACTTCCCCTGTCATTGCAGCGCCACGCATCTTCCAGCGATGATTTCTCCGACTTCTCTGATGACTCAGATTTCAGCCCCAGCGAGAAGGGGCACCGCAAGTACAGAGAGTACAGCCCCCCGTACGTGCCGGTGAGTGACTGCTGGTCAGGGGCTCCATGGAGTAAAACTGCTTTCCTAAGCACCTTGCCCTATGCTGGGCATTCTTGCATGGCACTTGACATGGATTTTAACCTTGCAAGATTAGGTGTTGTCTATATATATATATTTAATGTATTTTTATTGATTTTAGAGAGGAAGGGAAAGTGAGAGATAGAATCATCAATAATGAGAGAGAATCATCGATTGGCTGCCTCCTGCACATCCCCTACTGGGGATCAAGCCTGCAACCCAGGCATGTGCTCTGACCTGAATTTGAACCGTGACCTCCTGGTTCATAGGTCGAACCACTGAGCCACACCAGCTGGGCAGATTAGGTGTTGTCTTTATCCCCATTTTACAGGTGAGAAAACCGAGACTTAGAAAACTTCAACCAGGTTTCACAGCCCTGAAGTGCAGGAATGGGGGTTTGAACCCAGTTCGTGACTGACCTCTATGAGCCATGCTGTTAGCACTTCTCGATGCCACCTTTTCCTGTGGCCTTTGCCGTGTGTCTCCTATCCCCTATCCCCGGGAAAGATGCTGACTTGTCCCTGTCATAGCTGACTGTTTGACACTGTTCAGAAATGACTTTTGTGGAAAATTAGCAAGAGAATGAAATGGTTTTAGGAATAAATTATATCTCTGACCTTAAGCAAACATAAAGTTAAATGATCTATTCAGTTAGTATGCTCTCCCCCCACCCCAGCAAAACTGATAAGAAAAAACATTAGCATAGCTTTTTGAGTTTTAAAAATACTTTTAAAGCTAGTAGCTCTTAAAGATGCCCCAGTTATCATATGACTCAGCACCATCCATTATTACAGATAATTTATTGTAAGGCATAGTTGACATTGATCTAACGGAGATTCAGACTGTAAACCTGAGGGAGGCAGGGAAGGGAGGAAACACTGAGCTTTAATTGGGAACTGGTGTCGGGGCATTTTAAGATCCGCTGAAGTAGTTGTGTGTCTATCTACCTATATTTTGTATTTTCTCTCTCTTTTTTTTATAATGAGTGTGGGTTATTTAAAAATAGACTGTTTTTTAGAGCAGTTTTGGGTTCATAGAAAATTAAGTAGATAGTACAGCTCCCTCCTTACCCCACCCCGTTTCTCCTGTTTTTAACATCTTGCATTAATGTGGTTGATACATTTGTTGTAATTGAGGAGCCGATATTGACTCATTATTAGAGTTCATACCTTTACATTAGGGTTTTATAGTTCTTTGGGTTTTAACAAATGTATAGAGTATGTATTCACCATGCACTATCATATAAAATAGTCTCAACTCCCTAAAAATCCCCTCTGCTTTCCTCCTCCCTGAGCCCCTAGCAACCACCAGTGTTTTTACAGTCTCTAGAGTTTTGCCTTTCCCAGGATGTCAGTCAGGCTCATACAGTTGTAGCCTCTTCAGTTGGCTTTTTTTCAATTAGCAGCATAGTTTACGGTTCCTCTGTTTTTCATAGCTCCATAGCCCATTTTTTTTAAATTGCTGAATAATAAATGCTCCATTGTCTGGATGTGCCACAGTTGGTTTATCCATTCATTGCCTGAGGACATTTTGGTGGCTTCCATTTGTGTGTGTGTGATATATAAAATATATATTTAACTTGATCCAGTATCTCCTGGCACCAGCACACTTTGGAAAGCATCATTTGAAATGGCTTTCTAGTTTGGTTGCCAAGCAGGTAATTAATTGAATTCCCAGACCCCAGGAAACTTTTGACCAGGAAGCACCCCTTCTGTCTACCAGGCCTCCTCCCCAATGAGATTGCTCTATAGCCCTGGGAATAGCCCTACTCCCCCCCGCCCACCCCCCCCCCCACACTTTCTCCCTTGTTCTTCAGGGATTGTGGGGTCTGTTCTCCATTTTCTTTCAAGCTGTGGCCCTTTCTGAAGAACAGAAACATCTGGGCCTACTGCCTAGCTCTCACTCAGGTGGGGACCAGTCCCCCAGTAGCTCGAGGATGGTACCTCTCCCAGGGATAGTGAGGGTCTCGGTGGTCTGCACCCAAGGCCCTGGGGCCCGCTCACCCTCCTCTCCCTGGCAGTCCCACCAGCAGTACCCCCCGTCACACAGCACGTCCCTGCCCAAGAAGTCCTACTCTAAGATGGACAGCAAAGGCTACGGCATGTACGACGACTACGATAACGAGCAGTACGGGGAGTATGAGGGCGACGAGGACGAGGATATGGGCAAGGAGGACTACGACGACTTCACCAAAGAGCTGAACCAGTACCGGCGCGCCAAGGAGGGCAGCAGTCGGGGCCGAGGTGAGACCCCAAGCTTCTGCTCCAGGGTGTCTGAGCAGACCTGGGGCTGGGGGCTGGAGGGGCGGTGCAGAGTGGGCCAGGCCTGGTTGTCTCTGTGCTCACAGAGCCTCCAGTCCAGGAGAAGAGACGGCAGTCGTTTAGGGCTGAGATAAGTACGGAAGGAAAGGTTTGGGGGAGTTAGCCACGTGAGCAGAAGGCCAGTGCTGAGGCCCTGGTTGGGATGGAGCCAGGCTGGTATGAGGCAGGGAGAGGGAAAATTCACTTCCTGGTGCGCAGCGAGGGGAAAGAAAAGGGACAGCTTCTCACATCTGGGCCAGGGTGACTGGCAGTTGGATGCCACAACCCTCAGTAGCCCCCTCCCCCATCCTCAGCTCATATCACCTGACAAGGTGTGACTGCAGCCTGTGGGCCTGCCACACCTCTGAACCTTGAACTCTGGCCGTTAGAAGGATGGTAGGGGAGGGCAGAGCACCAGAGGCCCAGCCTCCCCTCTTAGAACCATCTCCTGCCAGTGAGAATTTCCACCCCAAGGGGGCTTCCAGAACCTTCTAGCTCAGAGGTTCGTATCCCCGCCTAAGGCCCAGTTGTTGTTTGAGTGGCCGTCTATCCCTTCTTTTTTTCAGCCGTCTTTCACGGACACCTCCCTGACAGGCCTTGCTCTTTGGGGAGATTCTAGATTAGTGCTGTCCTGTAGAAGCAGAATGCAAGCTACCATGTGACTTAGTTTTCTAGCAGTCACCGTTAAAAAGTAAAAGCAAATAGATGAAATGAATTTTAACAATATATTTTATTTACCTTATACATTCAAAAGCTTATTTCAACACGTTTGCAAACTAGGCAGATGTGATATTTTACATTCCCTCTTTTTTCCCCACTGAGTCTTTGCAGTCCAGATGTACTTACCCTCACAGCATCTCTTTGGTTTGGTCAGCCCCATTTCCGGTGCTCAGAAGCCACATGAGGCTGGTGGCTACCATATCGTACAGTGCAGCTTTCAGTGTAGTGAGTGCTGTGGCAGTCATGTGCCTGCAATGCTGAGGCACCCCATCAAGGGGACCAGGGGAACCATCAGTCTGCCTGGGGAAGCTGGGAAGGCTTCTTGGAGGAGGAGAGGAGGGTGAAATGATTGACCTCAGGGGCAGACAATGGGTTAACATCTCTCTTGTTGGTGGGGTCTACTCCCGCTCAGGCGTTCACTTTCTGAATCACCGTGCAGGCAGTCGAGGCCGTGGCAGGGGCTACCGGGGCCGAGGAAGCCGTGGAGGGTCTCGGGGCCGAGGCATGGGCCGGGGCGGCCGAGGCAGGGGCAGAGGCTCCATGGGAGACCACCCAGAAGATGAAGATGACTTTTATGAAGATGAGATGGATGTAAGGCTTTCTACTGCCCGGGAATGGGGGAATGGCTGGTGGGCTGCATGTACTGTGGGGGGTGGCCTGTAAGGCTAAGGAAAGCAAGCATCAGGCAGGCTTATGTGTTTTAAATGTTCATGTATGATTTTGAAATTGAAAAAACTTTCATATGATTCAAACTGAACAGATACCAAAGGGTGAGCTGTGAAAATTACATCTTCTTCCAGCGACTTAATTCCCGTCCCTGGAGACAGGGTTCCCGAGTGGCTCTGGAAATGATTTAGGCCTTTGCAGCTGGGGGCTTATTTACTCGCTGTGCTGTGTGCAGAGAACTGCCACACTCACTGCCGTGTCCCTGCCGAGACCTTTCTGTGCAGTCCTGTTCCAGCGGCACAGCTGTCCATTGTGTACAGAGGTGCCCTAATGGATTTGCCCGGGGGGTGGGAGTTTTAAGACTGATGACTGCACAGAAAGGATTAAGACCACCCATGCTCAGGCTGGGTCATGTGAGGAGGGGACACAGGCCTGAGGCCCAGATTCCTCAGCTGCTATTCTGAGTCTGAGGTTGTCCTTGAAACCAAAAGGCAAAGGGGCAAAATGTATAGTTGGGGACCGTGTTCATTGTTCCCCATGTGACACCTTTCTTCTTTCTGAAATTCCAGTATGGAGAAAGTGAGGAACCAATGGGAGACGAGGATTATGACGACTATTCCAAGGAGCTAAACCAGTACCGCCGGTCCAAGGATAGCCGAGGACGAGGTGGGCAGGGGGCCCGGAAGTTGACGAGTTGGTGGGGCTCCCTCTGGCAGCTGTTAGAGTTGGGTTCTGGGGACAGGCAGTGGTTGATGCCATTTCTCTCCTCCGCAGGGTTAAATCGAGGCCGTGGCCGGGGTTCCCGAGGCCGAGGCAAAGGGATGGGCCGCGGCCGAGGTCGAGGTGGCAGCCGAGGAGGGATGAACAAGGGTGGGATGAACGATGATGAAGACTTCTATGATGATGACATGGGCGTGAGTCAACTCTTCATTCTGATCTGATGTGTTTACCCAAGGCCGCTCCTTGGATATTTTTTTCTCTTTAATGAGTTGTCCTCTGAGGCTGACCCTGGCCCCCTGCTCCCAGGAGCCGTTCCCCATAGGGCCAATAAGCACTAATCATCTCTCATAGGGATGCACTGCTAGTGAGACCCTCTCTTTTGTGTTTTGTTGTGTGTGTGTGTGTGTGTGTGTTTTCAATGTTAATCTCACCCAAGGATATTTTTTCCCCCATTGATTTTTAGAAAGGTGGGGGGAGAAACATCGATGTGAGAGAGACATATTGGTTGGTTGCCTCCCACGCGCACCCCAACCAGGGCCTGGGGATTGAACCTGCAACCCTAGTACATGCCCTTGACTGGGAATCAAACTGGCGACCTTTCGGTGTGCTGGTCAACGCTCCGACTATTGAGCATCACTGGCCAGGGTAAGACCCTCTGTTTTTTTGTTTTTTTATTTTATTGATTTTTTACAGAGAGGAAGGGAGAGGGATAGAGAGTTAGAAACATCGATGAGAGAGAAACATTGATCAGCTGCCTCCCGCACACCTCCTACTGGGGATGTGCCTGCAACTAGGGTACATGCTCATGACCGGAATCGAACCTGGGACCTTTCAGTCCACAGGCTGATGCTCTATCCACTGAGCCAAACCGGTTAGGGCAAGACCCTCTGTTTTTTAAAACCACGTCTTTGTGGCACCTGCAGTCACCCCGAACAAGTCTCTAAGACATGGAAGGTTCTAGGTGACCCATTCAGTTATCCCTGGAGAGTGTTACAGGAAGGCACGTGCCTCTGCCTCCAGGAGGTGGATGTGTTCCTGCACAAGTGTGTGTGCTCGAGTCTCCATGGCCAACAGCTCCAAGTGCCAGAGCTGTGCTTATCCAAGCAGCACTCCATACTGTGGGCTCGGACTCCTGTGGCCTCGGTGTCAGATGTAACTGGCTGCTAGACAACTCCTATTACTCTTCTTCACTCAGATGGTCTCCACCTGACCCGCGGGGCCCTCACCGCCCTCGCTTTTCATTCACACTCTGTGTTCTGTGTCCCTAACAGGATGGCGGTGGAAGCTACCGGAGCCGTGACCATGACAAGCCCCATCAACAGTCTGACAAGAAAGGCAAAGTCATCTGCAAATACTTCGTGGAGGGGCGGTGCACATGGGTAAGGGGTCAAAGGATCGGGGTGCTGAGCAGGGCAGCAACCTCCCAGAGGACACGGGCCCTGGGCACGCTCTGGAGGCCACCTCATTGGGCAGGGCCGGTGTTGGTGGGAGTGGTTGGCTACCGAGAGGTGAGGTGCCTCTGGGGCCTGGGAGACTCGGTTCTCCTCTCAGAGGGACCGAAGGGCCGGAGCAACAGGACATCTGGGTTTTTCTGGTTTGGGGAGGATATTTTTGGCCAAAGTTCTCAACAAATCTGAACAGCCTCAAATGTTGTATTAAGATTGATACTAATGCAGAGATGTACATATTCTGGTTAGTTACTGAACTTTAAGACATCCATAGAAAAGGAGGGGCAGGAATCAGGCCAGCCTTGAACTTCACAGCAGAGTTGAATGCCACAAGATGGACCAGTGGCCACAGAATTCTGAAGGAAACAATATAACCCAATGTTAGTCAGCCAGCCTTTTTTTTTCTTTTAATTTTTTAAATATATTTTTATTGAGAGAGGAAGGGAGAGGGAAGAGAGAGATAGAAACATCAATGATGAGAGAGAATCATTGGTTGACTGCCTCCTGTACGCCCCCTACTGGGAATCAAGCCCACAACCCATGTGCCCTTGCTGGAATGGAACCCAGGACCCTTCAGTCCCCAGGCCAATGCTCTATCTACTGAGCCACACTGGCTAAGGCTGTCAGCCAGCTTTTTATTCACATTTAGCGTCAGTGGACAGATATTGGGAAACATGCACCCAGGAAATACTGCACCTCTGTGTATGTCTAGAAAAACGTGTACTTCCTATAAGTGTGCATGTGTATGTAAAATATTCCTTATTACAGTCAATTCATATTATTTTTAGAAGCTCGTAATACATATAAACAAAATGAATAGGCATTCCTGAGAATAAGACTTTTGAAACAAGTATACAACCATTTCTATGTTTAGTTTACCTTGGTGTTGTTTCGTTTGGATTGTGTCATAGTGCAAATAACAAAAATGCAACTCCACCAGCTTAAGCACATAGGTGTTTACCCCTCAGAATAGTGTGGGGTGGGTAGACAGTACAAGGCTTGTGCAGTGGTCTGCGGCACGCTGCGGGACCACGCTCCTTCCTCGGCTTAATTTTGCCGTGCTTGAGCATGTGGCTTTTGTCTTCATGGTTGCACGGTGGCCGATCTTCTCCAGGCATCACATCTAAAGGCTAGAGGAAGAAAAATAGGTGGTGGGATTTTTAAAAAATTGAGGCAATGTTGTCCTCGTAGGGACTTTTGCCTACACCTGTGGCCAAAACTTTAAGGGAAGCTGGGAAATGGAATATTTTTAGCCAGGCACATTCTTCCTCAAGCAGAACTGGGGTTCTGTTAGGAGAAAGCATAGGACTGGACACTGGTTGTCATGCAGTAAATAGTGAAAAATAGTAGATAAGAGAAAGAAGGGAAGGAAAGAGAAGAGTTAGAAGGAGGCAGTGAAAGGCAAGGAATAGAGACGGGAGGAAGGAGGCTGTGGGAGAGGGAGGCAGGGGCCCCAGGGGGAGCGCACACGTGGTCAGAAGTGTGAGGTTGGTGGGAAACCTGCCTGTCCCTGAGGGAAGGGGGCTTCGTTCTGTCGTTGGTCCCTCTGCTTCAGTGGTGACAGAGTAGCGTTTTCTTGGAGAAGGATCAGCAAGGGCTTCCCGTACCACCGCCTGACCTTTCCATTGCTTCTCTTCCAGGGAGACCACTGTAACTTCAGCCATGACATCGAGCTACCAAAGAAGCGAGAACTGTGCAAGTTTTACATCACCGGGTTTTGTGCCAAAGCCGAGAACTGCCCCTACATGCACGATATCCTTTGGCGCCCACATCTCTGATTGAGGGGCAGAGCTCTCCTTGTCGGTAGTAACAGCTGACCTCCCCTGTGCTTCCTCTCGCCCTGCCAGTGCAGTGTCGAGCTTTCAGTGCATCTGCATCTCACTTAACCCTCACATCTGTCCTATGACGGGCCTGCTGTTCCCATTCTGCAGATGAGTAAACTGAGGCCCACACGTTAATATGTTCTCTTTACATATACTCTGGGGACTGGCCTATGCCATTGCCTGTTATCTTTCTGAGACTTTCCAACTGGCTGTGTAACCTTGGGCACATCATTGAACTTCCCTATTCCTGCTGAGTGAGGATTCGAGGACACAGCCCCGAGGCCAGCAGGTGGGGCGGGAAGCACCCTAAGGCAAGAGTCTGAGAACTGGGGTCTCATTGTGTCTGCTGCCAGCCTGCTGTGCCACCCAGAGCAGGTTACTTCACCTCTCTGGGCTCCAGTTTCCTCATCTCCAAAACAGGGTCGGGTTCTGCCCTCGGGTGGGTTCCACGAGGTGAAGCATTTGCCTTAATTTGCCATGAACGCGATTTTCCGTGTAAGTTATACCACACGACTGGGAACTGCATCAATGGTGACGACTGCATGTTTTCCCACGATCCCCTGACCGAGGAGACGAGAGAGCTCTTGGATAAGGTAAGGTCTGGGGGGTCGGCCGCCACAGCTGACAGGAACCAGGAGCTATGCCTTCTGTGGACTTGGCTCTGCAGCCGCCCGCTGGCCTCTGCAGGACCAGAATTCC
>NW_005871956.1:170049-176815 GCF_000147115.1 Myotis lucifugus
TGTGCAGGGGGTCTCCCCCCCCCCCAGAACACAGAGACCCCCATGGCTGGCCCCGGGCCCCTTGGGGACGACTCAAAGAATCCCGTTGGAATGCTTCCCCCCAAGCCCCCGAGGAGGGAGGCCTGCCGGGTTCGAGGGAAGTTTTTCTTTTTCCGCTCCCTTTTCCCCCTTCTTTGGACCATTTCTGTGGGGGCCGTGGTCTCGGTTGTGTTTGGGTTTCCTTCTAAACGAAAAGGTGCACAAGTTCAGAGGCATGGTGGGGTGTGAGGGTTGGTGGGGCACTCCCCTAAGAAAGGGGATGGCAGGGGGTGTGGAACCCGAAACCTGCGTCCTGCTCCCATGATCAGCAGAGCCGGGAAGGGAGCAGACATCTGCACCGGCTTCTCCCAGCACCTGGCTACAGTCCAGCCCTGTCCACAGCTCCAGACGAGCCCCCATGGACACGGCCTGGGGAAGTTGGGCAAGGCCTATACCGCCAGGGGTCCCTCCCACTGGTGTTGGTCCTTGCCAGCTTCTGCCTCCTCGTCCCACCGCCTCAGCCGCCTCGCTTAAGGCCCCTGTCTCTCCCTTGCTAATAATGAGGAAACCTGGTGACCCAGCCAAAGGGTTCCCCTCCCTGCACCTTGGGGTGGGAGGTGAACAAGGCTGCTATACCAAACCCCTCTCCCCGGAAAAAAAAAAAAAAGTAGTTGTGTTTGGGGCCAGAAGCGAAGGCCAGAGAGGCAGCCCCACAGGGTCAGTGCGCCGTGATCAGGTCGGTTTGGTTTGTCTTTGTCTTTTTGTTTCGTTTTTTTACACATTAGTGATATTTTTCTTCAGCCGCCAGTGTTGGCCTTGAGCAGGGCCGCAGCCCGTGGTGTTTGTACAATAAGTAAGAAAACTCAGTGTGGCTGTGGGTTTGTTTCCTTCTCTGAGGATTTTCTTTTGTAAAAGCAAATTAAATAATTTTTTAAAACAAATTTGTGGATGAATTAGAAGCTGGAGCCCTCCTTGGGTATTCAGCCTAAGAACCTCATGGGACTATGAATTTACCCCAAATTTTCATTTGCCATCAGGCCAAGCTTTTAAAAAAAATTTGTTCTCTAACCAGGATTGTAACAAAAGTGTAAATACTATTTCAGAAAGTTGATGGTGCAAATATGTATATAACGTACTGTATTTTTACAATGATCGTCGCATGCCTCTACTCCACCCCCTTTTTGTACTCTGTATCTGTCTTCCAGAAGCGTCCCCTGCCCTTTCTCCTGTGGTCTCTTAACCCAATAATTGTATTACTGCCATTAAAGGATGCAGTTATTTTAAAAAGTCTGCAGTCTTGTGTCCCTCCTGCCCCTGCCATGCTGTGTCTGGGACTAACCAGGAGGATGGGAGGTAGTCTCAGGGTGGGGGTGAGCCTGCATCTGTGTTCCTGGTGCCGCCCCAGCGTGACATTCGTGATAACCCCGCGGGAATGGTGCCTCCAGACACCTGAGTGACTTCATCCCAGTTCCCTTGCTCCCGCTGTGGGCCAGTCTCACAGAGATACACGGTGACCCACACAAGCCCGGTCCCGCCTGCACACCACCCCTGGGACAGCCGGGCTTGTAGGGATGAGAAGAAACTGGAACCCTAACTACTAAAGACAGAGCGTCTGTGTCCCCTCAAAATTAATATGCTGCAACCTGGGCTCCAGGATGGTGGTGGTAGGAGGTGATAGGAGGATGGGGCCCTCATGGATGGGATTGGTGCCCTTAGTAGAGACTCACAGAGCTGTCTTGGCCGTGTCCTCAGCCCACCTGCCCTGAGAGGACACAGCTAGATAGGGCCATCTGTGACTCAGGAAGCGGCTCTCAGCGGCCCAAACCCACTCGGACACCACCTCGTCAGCCGGGCCTTATCTGAGGACGCCACTGCAGGGGCTGAGGGCGAGCGGGACTGAGCCATATCTCCGCTGGACATACTTTGGCTTCTGTGTCCCAACGGGCCTATCAGTTTTCCACAGCTGCTGTACAAATTAGACAAACTTAGTGGCTTGAAACTCACATTTGTTGCCATCCTGGAGGTCACAAGTGTGACGTGGGTCTCCCTGGGCTAAAATCAAACTGTTCCCGGGGCTGCGCTCCTTCCTGGGAGGACGGAGATTGTGTTTCCTGGCCTTTCCAGCTCCTCAGGCCTCCTTCCCTCCTAGGCCAGGGCCCTCTTCCTCCACCTCAGTGCTCTGACCCTCCTCCTTCAGCACAGCTCTGACCACAGCCGGGCCAGGTTCTCCGCTCGTCACGGCCCATGTGGTGAGAGTGGGTGATCTTCCCATCTGCACATCTGGAGACACATCTGCAAAGCCCCACGTGCCGTGGGAATTACATAGTCATGGGGTCTGGGAATTGAGACATGGACACCTTTGAGGGGCCTTTTTAAAAAAAAATTCTCACCCTAGGATATTTTTTCCATTGATTTTTAGAGAGAGTGGAAGGGAGAGAGGGAAGGAGGGGGAGAGAGAGAAAAATATCGATGTGAGAGAGACACACACTGATTGGTTGCCTCCAGCACGCGCCCCAACTAGGATGGGATTGGATCTGCAACCCGGGCACGTGCCCTTCACCAGGAATCAAACCTTAGACCAGTGGTTCTCAACCTTCCTAATGCCGCGACCCTTGAATACAGTTCCTCATGTTGTGGTGACCCCCAACCATACAATTATTTTCGTTGCTACTTCATAACTGTCATTTTGCTACTGTTATGAATCCTAATGTAAATATCTGATATGCAGAATGTATTTTCATTGTTACAAATTGAACATAATTAAAGCATAGTGATTAATCACAAAAACAATATGTAATTATATATGTGCTTTCCGATGGTCTTAGGCGACCCCTGTGAAAGGGTCGTTCAACCCCCAAAGGGGTCGCGACCCACAGGTTGAGAACCGCTGCCCTAGACCCTTCGTTGCACAGGCCGGCGCTCTAACCCCTGAGCAGCACCGGCCAAGGCCATTCTGCCCTTTATTGGGGATCCCCAAACATTTCTCCAGAAAGAGTTCTCCTCGCCTTGACCCTGATGGCTGGTCTAAACCGGCGAGCTCCAGGTTCATGTCAGAAATTCAGAGGGCCGTCTCAGAATTCCTTCTAACTCATCCGTAAGGGTGATTTCACCTGAACCTCAGAACTCCGGCTCAGCTGGCTTCCACAGCCAGGAGTCCGCCATCTCAGGCAAGAATGCCCACGGGGCAGCTCCCGGGTGGGCAGAGAGGGCCACGGGCTCCAGGTTCATCGGTTTGGGCCGTCTTTCCACACTGCTGGCCTGGGCACTGTGGCAGCAGCCCAGATGGCAATGTGGCTGGAGCCCCTGCCAGCCTTCCCCTCCCGTGGCGAAGGGCAGACGCAGGAACAGAACTCTCCTCCTGTATCTCGCTCTTTTTTCCCCTTAAGATACTTTTTTATTTTTATTTTATTGATTTTTTACAGAGAGAAAGGGAGAGAGGTAGAGAGTTAGAAACATCGATGAGAGAGAAACATCGATCAGCTGCCTCCTGCACACCCCCCACTGGGGATGTGCCTGCAACCCAGGTACATGCCCTTGACCGGAACCGAACCTGAGACCCTTCAGTCCGCAGGCCGACGCTCTATCCACTGAGCCAAACCGGCTTCGGCCCCTTAAGATTTTTAAATTGATTTTCAGAGCTAGAAGAAGAGAGGAAAAAGAGACATCGATGTGAGAGCTACATCAGCATCAATTAGCTGAGGCACGTCCCCCACTGGGGATCCAGTCTGCAAGCCTGGCATGTGCCCTGACCAGGAATCGGACTAGCAACCTTTCGGTGCATGGGACACGCCCAACCAATGGAGCTGCACTGGCCACGGCTCCTCCTGTATCTCTCTCTTTCTCTCTCTCTCTCTCTCTCTCTCTCTCTCTCTCTCTCTCTCCCTCTCTCTTAGTTGACTTCAGAGAGGAAGGGAGAGGGAGCGAGAGAGATAGAAACATCAATGATGAGAGAGAATCATTGATCAGCTGCCTCCTGCATGCCCCCCACTGGGGATGGAGCCCGCAAACAGAGCAAGTGCCCTTCAGTCCACAGGCTGATGCTCCATCCACTGAGCCAAACCAGCTAGGGCCTCCTGTATCTCTTTATGAGCCAGGAAACACTTCCTGGACTGCCCAACATCTTTTCAGGAACTTCAGTAGCAGGAATGCCATGTCCAGCTGGGGAGGTTGTGCACTGCTCAGGAGCAATGGAGTGAGCAAGTGTGGGCTGACATCCAGCTTCCGTCAGGCTCAGCAAGTCCTGTGCCCGCACATGGGGCTGTGTCTGCCTGGCCGGGCCCCGCTCCTCCCGTTTCTCAGGAATACGGACAAAGGTGGGGGAGGGTGAATGTATTGTGAGCAGGGAGACGGCCCAGATGTCCATCACCCGGTGAATGAGTAAATAAAATGTGGTCCATCCAGACAACGGCATCTTAGTCACACAAAGGAATGAAGTGCTCATCTATGCTACAACACAGGTAACCCTTGAAAACAGTATACCGAATGAGAAAAGACACCAAGGCCACATACTTTATGATTCCATTTCCCTCTGAAATGCCCAGAATCAGCAAATCCAGAGACAGAAAGGAAATGAGTGGTTGCCAGGGCCTGGGGGAGGGGAGCAAGTATGGGGACAATGAGATGTTCTGAAGTTAGTGATGATGGTTGCACAGCCCTGCAAATATACTAAAAACCATCGAATTTAAAAGGATGGATTTTATGGTATGTGAATTTTATCTCGATTTAAAAAAATCAATGGTTGAGCGTTGGCCTATGAACCAAGAGGTCACAGTTCAATTTCCCATCAGGGCACATGCCCGAGTTGCAGGCTAGATCCCCAGTGGAGGGTGTGCAGGAGGCAACCGATGAATGATTCTCTCATCATTGATGTTCTTATCTCTCTCTCCCTCTCCCTTCCTCTCTGAAATCAACAAAAATATATTTTTAATTAATTAAAAAATCAATAGCATTCTTCTACTAGGACAGTGGTCGGCAAACTCGTCAGTCAACAGAGCCAAATATCAACAGCACAACAATTGAAATTTCTCTTGAGAGCCAAATTTTTTAAACTTAAACTATATAGGTAGGTACATTGTTATTAACTTGATTAGGGTACTCCTAAGGCTTAGGAAGAGCCACACTCAAGGAGCCAAAGAGCCCCATGTGGCTCTCGAGCCGCAGTTTGCCGACCACGGTACTAGTATAACCAACTGGGAAGTTAACAGAAAATCAGATAGTCTTCCCCAAAGCGATCAAAGTTATAAAGAACCTAGGATGTAACCTAGTGAAAAACCTACGAGAACTTCATGGAGATGGCAAATAAAAACAGACCCAGCCCAGCCGGTGTGGCCAAGTGGTTGAGTGTCACTGGTAGATTCCCAGTCAGGGCATATGCCCCGGGTTGCAGAATCAATCCCCAGTAGGGGGCGTGTAGGAGAGATTCTCTCTCATTGATGTTTCTCTCTCGCTCTCCCTCTCTCTATAAAACCAATAAAAACATTAAAAAAACAACAACCAACAGATCCAGACTAAGATAAAGAGAAACTTTATGCAAAAAGGCCATTGCACGGGGAGCAGGCTCCTCAGGTATCTGCAGGCATCTCACAGTCAAACAGAAACAGGCCTTGCTGCTCGGTGGTAAGAGGGTTTGCAGTGAGAGCAAGTTGGGGAAGTTAAGTAACTGACTAGTGTGGTTCACAGGAAACTCCCTCTGGAGAAACTGACCCGGCAGGTTTCCGTTCAGGGCTGGTTAGGAGTTGGGGGAGCCGCCTGGCCCAGGCTGGGGAGGAGAGCAGCCCAGCACAGTTTGTTCAGGGTCAAACAGGGCGAGGAACGAGCCACTGTGAGCACCTTTCCGGAGAAAACGTCAGACTTCCGGTTAAGGAGTTAAAGGACAGCCTGGAGGGAGGCCTGATCTGCGGGTGACAACTTGACGTTGTCCTTCCCGTCAGACTCCAAAGCGTCCGCCACAGAAGCTGCTCGTTGATCTCTTTGTTGTGTTCACAGTTGTTGGAAGCATCCTGACACCTGGTGAGCTCTTGATAAAAATATATTCTGTTAGGCCCTGGCCGGGTAGGTCAGTTGGTTAGAGCATCATTCGATGCCAAGGTTGCAGGTTCAATCTCCCGGTCAGGACACATACAAGAATCAACCAGAATGCATAAATAAGTGGAACAACACGTCGATGTTTCTCTTTCTCAAATCAGTAACTAAAAAATTTTAAATATGTATGTATATATTCTTTTTTTTAAAAAAAAAAGGTGGCCATGCCCTAACCGGTTTGGCTCAGCGGATAGAGCGTCAGCCTGCAGACTGAAAGGTCCCAGGTTCTATTCCGGTCAAGGGCATGTACCTGGGTTGCGGGCACGTCCCCAATGGGAGATGTGCAGGAGGCAGCTGATCGATGTTTCTCTCTCATCAATGTTTCTAGCTCTCTATCTCTCTCTCCCTTCCTCTCTGTAAAAAATCAATAAAATATATTAAAAAAAAAAAAAGGTGGCCAGAGTGACCTTTAAAAGGTGGCCAGAGTAACAATAATATCTATATATATAAAAGCCTAAGTGACCGTTTGATCGGTAGCTGTGACGTGTACTGACCACCAGGGGGCAGACACTCCGCCTGGTAGGTTAGCTTGCTGCTGGGGTCCTGACGATTGGGACTGAGGTGACACAGGCCGGGAACATGCCCTGGAGCCCTCTCACCGTCTCTCCCTGGTCCGGATCGTGCCACCAGTGGGGTCCCTCGGCCTGGCTTGCACCTCTCTCCCAAT
>NW_005871956.1:176934-178109 GCF_000147115.1 Myotis lucifugus
TCTGCTGCCTCCTGCACACCTCCCCAGTGGGGATCGAACTCGTGACCCGGACATGTGCCCTGACCGGGAATTAAGGTTCACAGGTCGTTGCTCAACCCCTGAGCCCCCCCAGCTGGAATATATATATATATATATATATATATATATATATATATATATATTTTTTTTTTTTTTTAAATTGAGATATAGTTGCCCTAACCGGTTTGGCTCAGTGGATAGAGCGTCGGCCTGCGGACTCAAGGGTCTCAGGTTCGATTCTGGTCAAGGGCGTGTGCCTTGGTTGCGGGCACATCCCCAGTGGGGAGTGTGCAGGAGGCAGCTGATCCATGTTTCTCTCTCATCGATGTTTCTAACTCTCTGTCCCTCTCCCTTCCTCTCTGTAAAAAATCAATAAAATATATTAAAAAAAAAAAAATAAAAAATAAATTGAGATATAGTTGACCTATAAAATTGTATAAGTTTAAGCTGTACTATGTGTCGATTTGATCCACGTTGATGTATCTAATTCCAGTTATGTATTGCAACATGATTACCACCGTAGCTTTAGCTAACATTTCCATCATTATCATTGCTTTCTTGCGGAAAATCATTAAAACAGATTCATTGGAAAAGAATGCCAGTGCCTGGTCAGTGCTGAGTGCGCTGGCCTGGCCCGGGGCTGAGCGTTAGTCTTTTGCTCAGGCTCCTGATGATCTGCGGTCCAGGCATCCAGCCGGCGGTACGATCTGGCTCTTTAAGGAGGATTTGTTTTCTCTGCCCTGACCCTCTCTGGCATCCATTTCCCCCCTCCCCTCAGCTACACCATCTCACCAGCCAAGAATGTGAACAATGTGTCTCAAATATTTTCAGTTTCCGTTTAATCTCATTTAATGCTTAGCATTCGTGGCCAGCAGGCAGGCGATCGTCCACCACAGCCCACTGAACTCCCTCCCCAGTGTAACCCCTCCATAGCTCTCCAAGCTGTAGCCCCCTCGGTAAAATGCAAGCTCTCCGAAAGAGAGGAGGGGGCAGGGGCCGGAGCTGGGCCTGCAGGGTGGAGAGCTGCTGAAGGGTTTAGGGCAGTGGTTCTCAACCTTGGCTGCACATTAGAATCACCTGGGAATCTTCTTAAAATCCTGATTTCTGGGCCGCATCCTCCGGAAATTCTGTTTCTTTGTTACTAATGTTGTGGCTCC
>NW_005871957.1:0-9487 GCF_000147115.1 Myotis lucifugus
ATTAACTTTGACTCTTGTTACTTACCTTTAACCTAGAGCTACCTCCAGTTACCAGGGACACTGATACTTGTCGTAAAAGAAACCAAGAAAAAGGCGGCAATTGTTGAACAGCCAAACTGGCTTAGACCGGATCCCAAGGATCACTAACGTTCTTTAAATTGGAACCAGTGGCTCCACGTTTCTTAGTGAAGCAGTCATCCCAGAGGAAGCCAAGTGGTTACAATTACCCTCGTACTTGAATCGTTCAAAACTACAATTGAAAAAAATAGTCCTTTTACTGACTGTGTGTGTATTCAATATTTTTGCAATTTACTCAGTACCTTTGTGCTTCGACTTTGCATGTGATGGTGCTTCTTCGAGTCAGCAGGAGGAGCAGGGGTTTGGAAATGGAACGACTTTGCTCCTTCCTCGGTACTTTTTTTATCTCGCAGCCAGAAGGCAACAATCAATCAAGGCCTTTGGGGGGAAAACGCTGCCCTCTGTCTACTGAGTGGCTGAGTGCTCCCTGCTCTAAAAATTGGCAAAACCACAGAAAATAGGCAAAACCCACGCAGGGGAGGGAAGGCCTGGCCTTCGCGGACGGGCGTGGGGAAGGTTCGGCGAAATGAACGGCCCCGAGGTTGGGGAGGGCTCGCGTCCTGTGAGGAGACGTTCACAGCAGGGTCCTGGGACCCACACGCCTTGCCTGTGGGCTCAGCGTTGCCATGGAAACACGTTCGCTGTTGCTGACGTCATCCTAACGTGACATGGTCCCTCCCTGAAGCGGGCCTTGAACCGTTCAGCGAAGGGAGCGTGTGCAGTAGTTAACATCGTCTTTGTGTTTTCTCCCCCAACAGCCCCCAAAGGTACTGCGGAGAGCACTTCTCATAGACAGGTGAGTGTGTCTCGACTTTCACCTTCGTAACCTGCTGGTTCACTTATAGGCAATAAACATTGAGGGTTCTGCAGATTTGGAAAGTAAAGCACCTTCCAAGAAAAAAAACCCAAAACGCACAATCCAGACGAGGCACATGCCTGTCCGCCCTGATCAGATTCTGTCAGAAATCAGCAAGCTAGCCCTCGCTGGTGTGGCTCAGTGGACAGAGCGTCGGCCTGCGGACTGGAGGGTCCCGGGTTCAATTCCAGTCAAGGGCACATGCCCGGGTTGCGGGCTCGATCCCCAGTGTGGGATGTGCAGGAGGCAGTTGATCCATGATTCTCTCTCATCATTGATGTTTCTCTCTTTCTCTCCCTCTTCCTTCCTCTGAAATCAATAAAAAATATATTAAAACAGAACAACAACAAAAAGAAATCAGCAGGTTAAGTCAATGGGAAGATTTTGCCTTAATTTTCCTTTTTACTATTTGAAGTTTCAATTACTTTATTATCGTTATTTGTAAGTCGAGTCCTCTTGTTTTGTGGACATAAATGCTTGATTTGAAACCATTCTTCGAGGTTCGGTCTGTATTTCTGACACGTTAGGAAGGAGATGAGGGACAGGGCACGCCCTGGGGGGCCAGGGGCACCTCCCTTTGCATCGAGGGGCCCTGAGGGGCGTCAGCTCCCTGCTGCGGGCTGTGAACACTCTGTGTCTGTGAGTCTGTCTCTGCGCTCAGTTGGAGGCCATCGCGGGGTCCCTGCCACGACCACCCCGGGCCCAGGACACCGGCCAGACAAACAGGAGCGGCCCGCGGCCCCCGAAGCCGGGCCGAGCCTCCATTCTTTTTAAACGGGGCCAGTTCACTGTCCCTCAGACCGTTGGAGGGCCGGACTATAGTTTAAAAAAAAACTATGAACAAATTCCTATGCGCACAGCACATATCTTATTTTGAAGTAAAAAAACAAAACGGGAACAAATACAATATTTGTGTTTGCATGTGGCCTGCGGGCCGTAGTTTGAGGACCCCTGCCCAGGACCACGCGCCAGAGCGTCCTGTCTCCCCCGTTTGGTGCAGCCGCATCCCCTCGGGGAGCCCTGCGTCGGCTGTGGGTTCTGAGCGGAGGCCTCCAGCACACACCTTGGGTGTAACTTGAAACCGGTTCGTCAGACAGATGTGTGATACGGTTTTCGTTGTTTAGCAAATGTTTACGGCTTTAACTTTTAAAAATCCCACCGCAAATCACTTGCACGTGGGAGCGGGGCCGGCTGAAAGCCATTACGCTGGCGCACGCCCAGCTGTGCGGGGGTTATGTCGTCAGAGAGGGCGGGGTGGGCCCACGCAAGCCCCCCTCGACCTGAGGAGCCCCATTCGGAACAGGAGCCTCGCCCCCAGGCTTTTCCCGGAGAAAGAAACCGAGCAGGTAACTCTCCAGCTTGCATGCTGCCCGAGAGGCTGCAGGGCTCCGTGCCATCGTCCAGGGCTGTTCGCCTGAAAGCGCCAGGCGGCTTGGCTGGCATCGGCCCAGTGATCCAAGCCCATCGATATTTCCCCAAAGGACACAGTAGCTCCAAGCGCCTCCGTCCTTCCTCATCTGAATAACGGAGACGAGAGGATTGCACGGGGAGAGAGGAGGACGAGCGAGCTAGTCCTCGATCAGAAAGTGAGCGGTCTCCAGTTTCCATGGGGATTCAGAAGTGGGCGGCACCCTCAGGCGGTGGGTGGGGTGATGCTGGAGCCACTGCCTGCAGCACCTGGGCCCAGCCCAGGGCCTGGGAAGCTCCTAGAGAAAGGGCTCCTCCTCTCGCGGCGGGACATCCCCTCCCCATCCCACTCGAATCTCCATCCCGAGCGTCGCCCACCGGAAACCTCCTCAATGTCCAAGACCATTCTGAACGATGAGGCAGAGGCGTGGAGCGCCTGTGTGGTAGGAGTTGGTCCACCTGGGAGAATGGCCAGGAACACTGCTCCCAGCGCTTCCTTTCTTTCTGGATTGCTTTCAATTGGCAGTCAGAATGCAGAGCTTGAGTAGCTTAAACTTTTAACATATATTTTTATTGATTTTTAGAGAGAGAGGAAGGGAGAGGGAGAGAGAGAGAGAAACATTGATGAGAGAGAATCATGGATCGGCTGCCTCCTGCACGCCCCACACTGGGGATGGAGCCACAACCCGGGCATGTGCCCTGACGGGGAATCGAACCCTGACCTCCTGGTTCACAGGTCGATGCTCAACCACTGAGCCACGCTGGCCGGGCAGAACTTGAGTAATTTAAACAAACTTTGCTCAGTGTATTTCTTCTGAGAGGTAGTGACTAAAATGAATGAAAAGAAAAGTTAAGAAGCCAAGGATGCCTTTATGGAATTGGAAGCACAATTAGATTATTGAAATGATTTGTATATTGATCCAAGGGAACTTCTGCAGGGTGTTTGATATGTGGAGCCCACTTACAACATTAGGAGCAAAGGCTCATGTTCTCACCCAGCATGTTCCCCCGACATTTCTGATCCTTGAGGGGAGGACGGTGGTAGAAGGTAAATGTCCAGAAGGTCCTCGTTGTCTTTTATGTATTAACTAGAGGCCCAGTGCGTGAAATTAGTGCACCAGAGGGCAGGGGGGTCCCTTAGCCTGGCTGGCACCCTCTCACAGTCCGGGCTTCCTCGGGGGATGTCTGCCTGCCAGCTTAGGCCCGATCCCTAAGGCCTAAGCTGACAGTCAGACATCCCTCTTATAGTCCGGGACCCCTCGCTCCTTACCACCCGCCTGCTCGCTGCTCCTTAGCACTTCCGTGGAGGCGGGAGAGGCTCCCACCACCACTGCTGCGCTTGCCAGCTGTGAGCCCGGCTTCTGGCTGAGTGGCGCTCCCCCATGGGAGCGTACTGCCACCAGGGGACAGCTCCTGTGTTGAGCATCTGCCCCCTGGTGGTCAGTGCACATCATAGCGACCGGTCATTCTGCTGTTTGGTCAATTTGCATATTAGGGTCTTATTATATAGGGTCATCGCAGCCAAAATCACACTGTTTAAAAGATCGCTTTCCCCTGGTTGTCAGCAGACAGGATTATTCCCTTCCCGGAAGGCAGGCCTTCGTCACGGACGAGGGATGAGAAGGTCTCACACTATCTTTCTCGTCTCCTTTCCAGCCCAGGAACCGAGGATAAGAGACGGCGGCCGAGGCGCCTGAGACGTGTGGGAGGCTCCCTCACCAAACACAATTAAAAAACAGAAACAAAACCCATAGTATTTGCACTTTGTACTTTAAATGTAAATCCACTTTGTAGAAAGGAGATATTTAAACGGACTGCTTTGATCTGTGAAGAGGGAGGGGCTGGCTTTGGCAGGTTAATCACATACAATGTATGTGTCCCTGTGACCGTGGACATCGCCGCTGTTCGGGGCGGGCTTCCACTTGCTCTCTGGGTCCCCTGGGTGTCCGCGTGGCGGACGGCGGCTCGGGCACAGCGGCTGCAGCCGTGGCTCCTCCCTGGCACAGGATGGGGCCCACAGGCACTCAGCTTCCTCCGGCCGCTGCTCTGAGACCCACCGTGCTGGCAGCCTCGGGTGGCTGTGGGAGCCCACACTTTGGTCTGTAAGGGTTGCCGTTAGCCGCCGGCCTGGCGTGCAGGTGGCGTGTGCCGGGCTGCGTGTCTCTGGGACCTGGTCCCTTTGCTCTGCTTTCTCGAGGTCTCACTCCCGTCACGTTGGCAACCACAACCGCGGCGATGATGGGGTCTGGGGGACAGTCCCTGACACCTTCGTGGGCCTGCTCTGCCACCTCAAGGTTGGCCGCAGGCAGTGAAATCTACGCTGGGGGACTCCCTCCTCCCTGCGCTGGCTCCAGGCAGCGGGCAGGGTTCAAGGTCAGAGAGGAGTTGGCATCAGGCCACAACTGCCATCTGCCCACCTCTTCCCTTCCACCCGGCCTTGCCCTCCCGGGGCCCCTGGAAGGTGGACTGTGCCCTGAGCAGCTCCCAACAGTCTCCTTAAAGGAGGCGCTGGGACAGCTGGGCGCTGGGTGGCGCGCCCTTGGCAGGCAGGGCCCTGGCCCGGGTTCCGTCTCCTCCTCATTCTTTCCTGAAGGCCCCGAGGGCACAAGAACTTGTCACTGGGCCAGTCCTCTGGGGGGCACTGGGGAGGGACCGGTCAGGACCGGATGCTCACACCGAGAGCCACAGAACCGGCCCCTGTACAGCCAGGGGCCACTGTCCGGCTGGACCCCGCACTGAGTGGCCACGGCTCTGCGGCCCCTGGGAGGCCGGCGGGGGCCGCGTGTGACCAGCCGTGAGGCTGGCTCGGCTCCGACGTGTGGGCAGAAAAACACCTCCGTGGGCCTCACTCCCCAGCACGTGGCGGACACCGACCCCTGCGAATAGGCGTGAAGACGGCGGCTTCTCCCTGTTTAATGTGCAGAGTGAAAGCTGAACCTGGAGCCGCTAAACCCTCACCGTTGCTAAGGACACAATTACACTCCTAAACTTATTGATAATCTTTTCTATTTCTGAACTTTGGACTTAATCGTTTTTCTTAGATTGAAATAAAAGATGCTATCAAGACCGTCCCTCTTCTCTTCCGGCTGAATGCACAGGGTTGCACTTGCTTGACGTTGGGGTGCCCCCTGGGGGGAGGCACGGAGGAGGCTGGGCCCGATGCTTTGGAGTCTGGCTCCGCCCCACAGGGATGTGACGAAGGGCGGTTGCTGAACCTTTTCCCGCCTCAGTTCCCTGTGGACGGTGGGACGCACCTGGGCGAAGGCTCTCTGGGTCCGTGAGCGACGCGCCCTGACTGTGTGAAACAGCTCTGCCCGTGACTCTCCCTGCTGCCCGCTGCTGCGGGGACCATGGAGGAAGCAGAAGAGGCTCTGATTTTGACGGAAGCGGGTGCTGTTCCCTGCATCACACGCTCCAGGTCTGGGCCTGCCCCTTCTCTTCTCCGGCCCGGGCCCTGTCCTGGCCAGACCCCCTCATGTTCCCCTTGGGCCGTTGCTGTGGCTCTTGCCTTCTTCCTGTCCCAGTGGTGCTGAGACGTGGCTGACACCCTGCACGGTCTGAGTGCACAGCGCAGCGCAGCGCCCGCCTCATGTTGTGAAACGACTCCCATGAGTTTAGGTCCGTCCGTCCTCACAGGGACAGACAGCAGTTGCTTCCTGGTGCAGAGGACGTTCGGGTTTCCTTTCTGTGGTGCCACGTGCGGTGGCAGCGACGGCTGCCACGCTGTGCCTCTTGCTGATGCTCCTGGTGCCAGGCTCCGCGGGCCCTCACCCTGAGCTGCTCCCAGAAGAGGGGTCCCCGTGAACCCATCTCAGCACGTCGTGTGCAGTAAGGATGATCCCCGAAGCGGGTTAGGAGGAAGGCAGCTGTCAGGACATCTCGGGGAGGTGGGGCTGGGACTGGTCGGAGCGGGTGGGAGGGGATAGATAACGTGTCCGTGTCCAGGAGGCTGTGAGCCTGCGGGAGGGACGGGCGGGGAGCCAGTGCGCCGGGCTGTGCAGATGGTTCTCATTGCCCAGCATTAAGATTCAAATGTAAAGCAGAACGCTGGTTCCCCCAGGTACCGGCGCAGCTGGCTTCAGTGACAGAGGCCTCCCTCCCGGGTCCTCCCTCGCCCTCCTCCTCCTGCTTAAAAGGCAGCCTGCATCCTTGTCAGAAATCCCCACGTCAGACATTATTTACAAGTGCCCGACCAGCTCATAAATCATGCCAGGATCCCACACCGGCCTTTGGGAAGTCGTCCAGGTGACAGGAGTCAGCATGTTTGTAATCATGGGTAGGAAGGGCTGACACAGTCATAGACTGCCAAGTGGGCGCGCAGACTGTGCAGCGCAAAGCTGCTCCAGAGAGGAAGTAAGGGTGTGTGCAGCGCTATACACGGCTGAGATGGCAGTGGCGGTGGTGACGGAAATGGTGATGATGATGATGAAGGGGATGGTGATGGTGACGGGGACGGTGATGATCATGGTGATGATGATGTGATGATGTGATGGTGATGATGGTGATGGTGATGATGGTGATGGTGATGGTGGTGATGGTGATGGTGATGATGATGATGGGGATAATAATGATGGTGATGGTGACGGGGACAGTGATGATCATGGTGATGTGATGATGGTGATGATGGTGGTGATGGTGATGGTGAGGATAAATAATGATGGTGGTGATGGTGATGATGGTGGTGATGGTGATGGTGAGGATAAATAATGATGGTGGTGATGGTGATGATGGTGATAACTATATTTTTTCCCTAACAACACACTCTGCATAGATCAAAATTTGTAAAACATTTTGATCGATTAGATATTTAGCTATTTTTTGGTATTTCTTCATTCTAAAAAGTGGGATTAGCCATCTTTTACTATAGTGCTGTGAATAAGCCTTCCCAAACTCCATGGCTTAAAACCACTCTTGCTTATTCCGGTCCACGCCCGTGTGCTGATGTGGTTGGTCGGTCTGGGCTGGGCTTGGCTGGGCACAGGTCTGCTTCTGTCCCCGTCCTGTGAGGTGAATGGGCCGTCTGGGTGTGGTCTCTGCACTGGCTGTGCCTGAAGCACGGGTGACACGCCCACAGCACAAGCACATCTCAAGCCTCAGCGTGTGACCTGTGTGGTCAGAGCTCGCCACCTGGTTCAGAGCCAGTCGTGGGCAGGAAGTGCGTGCCCACCAGGAGGCCCCGGCAGCTGTGGGTTCAGAGGGCTGCTCACTGACTCCTCACTCAGATGCAGCTCAGCACATGCATGTGTCCCGAGTGTCTTGGTCGCAGAGCTGTATGCAGAGTGTGGCTGAAGGCAGAAAAGGGGATGCTTGTGCGGGAGCTGTTTCAGACATAGAGAAAGCAGGGCACGCTTCCTGCATATGCACATATATTCCACCAGGTGCCTGGAGCAGCGCCTGTGGCTTAAACACATCTCTTACCCAAAGCCCGTGATAAAGCCTGGGCGAGGCATGGACACCGTGTTTGGTGGTGGATGGAGATCCCGTGACTCGAGGAGCAGCGAAGTGATAATGGGGTTCAGCGTAAGAACATATTATATATATGGTATATGTACGTATACACACACACACACACACACACACACGTATATGTATGTATATGTGTGTGTGTGTGTGTGTGTGTGTTTGATTGATTTCAGAGAGGAAGGGAGAAGGAGAGAGAGATAGAAACATCAATGATGAGAGAGAATCATGGATTGGCTGCCTCCTGCACGCCCCACACTGGGGATCGAGCCCGCAACCCGGGCCTGTGCCCTGACTGGGAATCGAACCCTGACCTCCTGGTTCATAGGCTGATGCTCAACCAACCACGTAGCCCCGCCGGCCGGGCTAGATTATATTTTTAATAAACATCAGTTATGTCATTAAGTTAAGTCACGTTGGCTACCGTTTCCAACAGCTCAGATCCCCAGAGAATGGTCTGTAGTCCACAGTTCCCATCAAGTTAAGACCTCTCTGTGGTTAAATTTACGTATTTTCCTCTCACAGGTTTTCCCCTTTAGTTGTGTCTTAGTTAACAGAGTCCTTTCCTTTTGACGTTTCCATTTTTCGTGCTCTCACTGGGACACGGATACGCCACCTCATGCATCTGAAGCGGACACGCTCTGTTTCGTGTCCTTCGGTCTTTCATGCCCGAACGAGACGCAGGAGAATGTGTCTTTCCTCAGCGCCGAGCACACGTGTTTTGCAGAGCCGCGTTTGTGGAGCGTGGGGTGCGGCGGCCGCGCCCTGTCTTGTGATGAAACGCATGTTGACGATGAAAGGGAAGTTCATGTAAATAGACTTGGAAGGGAAGACGCTTGAACAAACCCAGCTGGTTGCCCCGAGGGCGCTGGCAGTCCCCGCGCTCACAAGCCTGGCCCAGCGCCACGGGGCTCTGACTCCATTCGAAACGGGATGCACTTTCAATTGTTCGGTCGGGGGTGGTCTCCCCCGAGGCAGGCTCAGCTGCCGAGAGCAGTCGCGTTGCTCCCGGGGCCATGCGTGGACTCCGTGGTCGGACACGGGAAGCCCCCAGGCCGCTGTGTTTGTACATCGGTTTCAGGGCCGACCGCACGCGTCCTTGGCGCTGCACCCGAGGGTGGGAGGGTTAAGTGCGATTTTACAGTCGCTCAGCGGAGCCTCAGAAAGCGAGAGCTCCGCTCCGACCCAGCCCTGCAGACGCTGACTCGGTGTATCTGAGAGGCCCTCTCAAAGCCCCATTGATGCCGGGGCCCTGGGGAGCTGAAATAGAGCCGTGTAAGTGCTTTGTAAACACGGCCGCCCGCCAGCTGCGCAGTCTCCAGTTTCACCGGGACAGCCCCGGGCTGCTCCGGGACCGCGGGCCTCGCCCGCCAGGTGTGCCCGGCCCCTGCCGCTCGTTCCTGCAGAAGAACTTCAATTGTCACTTGGACATGAAGCTGTATCTGCAACATCAAATGTCTGTACTGCACTGAAGTCGGCTACATCTCCGAGAAGGCGGCCGGGCTGCGAGACTGTCTAGATGGAAACTTCTGGTCGACCTCGCGATGCACCGTCTCTTGCGAGCTCCTCCCATCCCACGGCCACTGTCGAAAAGACGCAGGCATGTTCCGCATGGCGTTGCCGGGCATTCCTATGGGCAAGAGAACCAAAAGATATCTAGATAGAATTAGTATGAGTACATCGAAA
>NW_005871957.1:10171-11747 GCF_000147115.1 Myotis lucifugus
CACCACCCCCCCGGGAACACGAGCCCGAGGACTTAATCCCCAGCCGTTTGCAGACAATAACATTTGGTCGTGTATAAAAGTCATTTCAAACCTCATGAGTTCAGACTTGAAATATGGAAGGTTTTGAGCTAATTGTTTTTCCAAACATAAGGTCCTGACTTTGAGAAAACAGTTAACAGTTCAAAAAACGTTTGGACATCAGATAAGAATTACAAAGCGACGTTCAGATACGTTTCAGTAAGAACAGAGGAATTAGAAACATATGAGCCACGGATTCCTTTAAAACCCGCTTGCACTTAAAGATTAAGGGGCCGAGAGATTCTGATTAACCAAATGTGTTCAAGGACTTACTAAATCCAAAACATTTAAATCACAGTGAAGACATTTAGGGAGAAAAATGGCTGCGATGTGTACTCAGTCCACCCCGGCCGGGCGAGCAGCGGCGTGGGGAGCTCGCAGCGTGATTCACGGTCAGCGATTCTGAACTCGGGCCACGCGAGCCATGAGGGTTTCATCTGCGGACACACGTGCCACCTTCGTACCGCTCTCTGCGTCCCCGAGAGAAGCCTTACGGGGTCCGCAGCGGGAGCAGTGACGGGCGCTGGGAGGCGAAGAATGAAACGCGCCTGGCCGGCTCTCCATCATTTCCCGACACACGAGTCGGCGAGTTCAGATTTAATAAATATTTATGAGCTACGTTCCCTTCTGTCCAAGGCACAGTTTTTCCCCTCAGTCAATGGCAGCCCCACATGCAACAGCTTCAGAGCTTACAAACCTGTCTCATACAGGAGGATAGTCAGTGAAGGAGACCATACATCATAAAGAGATAAAATACAAGCTAAGGTGATGTTGGTGACCAGAGCCCACGCAGGCGGGCCCGCGCCAGGGAGAACGGGGATGAACACCTGGGCTTCCCGGTGGCTGAGGCAAAGGGACAGACATGATGAAGTCGGGGGACAGACATGATGAAGTCGGGGTGCCTGGAGGGACCTGCCGGGAGCCGAGGCCTGGGGATCGCAGCGGCTCCGTGAGTGCATCCCCAGCAGAGGGACGAGGTGACATGCTCACCCCCTCCTGTCCTCTCGGGATGCCTGTGAGACGTCAACCAGTCCATCCACGGACGGGGTCTGTCCCCCCCAGTGAGACGGACACTCAGCTCCTTCGTGGCCCATCTCCCGAAGGCCACGGTGTCCTGGCCTCCCGCGCGTCTGAGCCCGCAGGGACAATGTCTCGCTCTCTGCGTCATTTCTCCTTTCCCCAACGATGAACTCAGAAGTGTGCCCGGTGTTCAGTGTCCGGGCACTGGATGCTGTCGTGTAGCCTCCGTTTCCGCAAACGCGCGCAGCAGCGGGAGGCGGTGGGTGCTCCTCGCCCGCGGGACCCGCCTTTGTTGACAGAACGTAAAGTCACATTAACTGCTTTTGTCCCCTGGTTATAGAAACGGTCTTTTCTGACTTTTCCATAAATCAAGGAAAACAGAGGGAGATGTCCACCATCTTCTCCAGGAGATGACAACCGTCGTATTACCTATCTTCACGGATTAAAGACACCGTCTGCTGCGGGGGGGGGGGGGGGG
>NW_005871957.1:12082-63603 GCF_000147115.1 Myotis lucifugus
ATTTCTCAAGACCTCTGTGCTCTCGCAGATTTATAGAGCAGGCTTGTAAAACACGTCGAAAGTACCGAAAAATGGGAGCCGTTGATGGGTTGAGTGTTGACAGCATAGTGTTAGCTAAGCACCTAGCAGATTTCACAATGTGTGTCTTCACGCCGAATGTCTGAATGCCAGAAAGAGACACAAATCCCCAAGCTCCCTCTTCCTGGGGGTGAGTCTGTGTCCGGGGGGCTGGTGTATGGGATGGGAATCGGGTGGGCGTGTGCCCTTGGGTGACACACTGCAGCTGCACATCTTGTAGGAACTGACCCGTCCGTGACAGGACCTTCTCAATGGCCCCACTGTCCTGGGACGGCCTGTGGCAGGTGTAACCGTGAGCCAGGGCTAACCGTGGCCACCTGGGCTGACAGGACTCTGCCTTCTCTCCAGAGAGTGTTTCTCGGAGCCCTGGAATGTGCCCACCTGGCTCGGGGGCCCCAGGCAGCCGCGTTCTTATCTCAGAGCCGCTGGCTCCGCTCCGCATTCCATCCCTCCCTTAGCTTCATTCCCTCCCACGTCTCTCCTGCACCCCCCCCCCCCATATATCCATGAAAAGGGTAAAGAAATAGGGTTAAACATAGAATTAAAATGAACTTCATGGCAGGGATTTCAAAAGCTACTGTAGGGACTCCATTGGTTAATATGACATTTCATAAATAACTACATATTTTTTGGTCAAATTCTTTATCATTCTCAGGATGTTTTCATTTCATGGGCCGGCAAAAAAAATTTTCTTAAAATATGTTTCTTCTCTACATATTTTCATTTAAGCTCCGTAGTTACCCCCAGGCTGTATGCAGGGAGCAGTCAGCGGCGGCCGGGCCGTGAGGCTGCCTCGCGGGAGGCTCCGGGGGACAGCCCTCTGCGATCAGGAGACGTCCCGGTGCCCACCAGGGGCGGGAGGCTCGGGACCCGCACTCCAGAATCACAGCCACATCCGCCCTTGGCCTTTTGCTTGGGAGGAGCCGCCACACTCCTCAGCCTGTGAGGGATAAAGTGACGTCTGATGCCCACCAGGTGGCCCTTCTCTGCCCGGGAACGTGGGGTCAGACACAGGAGATGACGCCATGGGCTGGTGACCGGGGCTGTGGGGCCGGCAGGGAGGAGAGTTTAATCCTTGGCGCGTCCCCCACGCTCACCCACAGGTAACCAGGCAGATTCCCCTCCTCGTCTGAGCCCCCCCTTCCACCCCCACTGACACGAGGAACCAGAGCGGGTGAGTTCCACTTACCCTGGCATCCCGACATCCACTGGGCGGACTAACTGATACTAAGAAACAGAAGCAAATCTCATAGAAGCCTCTGTTTCTGTTCTATTCAGAGACAGGAGACTTGACTTTGGGTGGTGAACACGCAACACAATATACGGACGATACATCATAGAACCGTGCACTTGAAACCTGTGTAATGTTATCAGCCAATGTCACCCCCAATAAATTCAGTTAAAAATCAGAACGATAGCAGAGTCTTCCCAAATGCCGTCATCTCAGAAAAATGGCAAAGGACAAAAAAGGCTCAGTCGAGAGCCAGTGCAGGCTCAGTGTTGGTCACCTCCCACTTTTTTTTTTTAATTTTAAAAATATTTTTATTGAGTTTTAGAGTGAGAAGAATGGAGAGGGAGAGATCGAGAAAAATCCGTGTAAGTGGAACATGGGTCGGCTGCCTTCTGCACACGCCCTGCTGGAGACCGAGCCTTTGGTGCCCAGACGATGCCCGAGGTCAGGGCAACACCTCCCTCTTGTCATACCGGACAGTGGTTCCGGCGGCCTCCTGAGGTGCCATCCTCTGCGGCCATCGGTGTGGATGCACGGGGCAGGCGCAGGTTTAGGCAGCTACTGGGATGCTTGGCTTTATTAACACGTCACGATTCCCCCAGAATTTGGGTGCCCTGACCCGGGAGGCCCCGGTGCCCGAGTTCCCTGGGAGGCCCTGGTGCCCGAGTTCCCCGGGAGGCCCTGGTGCCCGAGTTCCCCGGGAGGCCCTGGTGCCCGAGTTCCCCGGGAGGCACTGGTGCCCGAGTTCCCCGGGAGGCCCGGGTGCCCGAGTTCCCCGGGAGGCCCGGGTGCCCGAGTTCCCCGGGAGGCCCTGGTGCCCGAGTTCCCCGGGAGGCACTGGTGCCCTGACCCGGGAGGCCCTGGTGCCCTGACCCGGGAGGCCTCGTGGGACGGAGGTGGCGCGAGCGGTTCTGAGCGGAGCGGGGGCCGCGTCCGGCCAAGCTGTGCTGAATGAAAGCATCGTTTTGTTCGAGGGGAGCCCGGAGCTCCTGAGGACACGGCCTCGCACTGAGCCCCTTGGTTTCCAGGGCGGGGCCTCCCCGGGGGCCGCGGCGAGAACACTGTGGCCTCTCAGCCTCGCAAATGAGAACCACATGCTGGACGGCCGGCCCTCACCTGGCTGCCCGCTCCGGCCGGGACGCAGCAGGCGCTGGGGAGAGGCCGCCGGCCCACCCTGACCCTGAGCAAGCAGGACACTGGGCTTGTTCTTCATGGCTATTTTGGAAATTTTCAGAAAGTATTTTTAAAATTCATATGAAGTATGAAATGAAAATTCCATCATTTCAGGTTTTCGCGGTAACCAGTTCTAACCTCCGATGAGGTAAAGCAAACAATTCATAAAACGGTGACTGGACCAGGGTGCCATCTAACTTGGTCCCTCGCTACTTGGTTCTGTGTGGACGGAGACCTGAGATGTCGGGGGGCTCTGGGGGGACTGACGTGTACGTGCTGCACCGAGGGCTGCTGTGGGCCAGGGGTCAGGGAGGGGACAGGAGACAGGAGGTCAGGGGGCAGGAGGTCAGGGGGCAGGAGACAGGAGGTCAGGGGGCAGGAGACAGGAGGTCAGGGGGCAGGAGGTCAGGGGGCAGGAGACAGGAGGTCAGGAGGTCAGGGGGCAGGAGGTCAGGGACAGGAGGTCGGGGGCAGGAGGTCAGGGACAGGAGGTCAGGGGACAGGAGGTCAGGGGGCAGGAACGGGCCATCCTCCATGTGCAGAAATGCAACCCGAGGCCCGAGTGGCTGAGAGGGGGACGAGGGCAGGAAGGAAAGAGGAACACATTTCCTTGTGTGTTTTTTTGTGGATTCTGGAGGCTAAAGTACAGCCGGTAATAATTCTTGTTTTTAAAAAAATATGTATTTTTATTTCGGAGAGGGAGCTAGAACGTCAACAACGAGAGAATTGACCGGCTGCCTCCTGCACGCCCTGAGCCGCAACCTCCGGGTTCACAGGTCGAAGGGCAACCACTGGGGCGTCCGCTTCGGTTTTCCGATGATTCTGGGAAAGCGGGTCCCACAGACAGACCGGCACCGCGGCTGCTCCCGGGCACGTGGTGCCTTCAAGGTCTCCCGGTGCCCAAGCTCTCGCAGGACCTCAAGCTCTCGCGGGACCTCAAGCTCTCGCGGGACAACGGTGCGCGGAGTGAGTGGCGGAGGAATCCCGCAAACTCCTGACCCGCCCGGTCCTCGGTACTGAGGCGCGCGCGGCGAGGTTGGAGGCCGCCTGGCGTGAGAACGCTACCCCCGGTCCTGCGTGGGCGTGGCCAGTGCTGCTCCGCGGTTCCGAGTCCAGGCAGCGCCTGGAGCGACCGGCAGGACCAGGGCCTCGGGGCGCTCGCCCCCGCCTGCCGCATGGCCGGGTCCCCCGCCGCCCTTCGCGGAGCTTCTCCTGCGGCCCTGCCTCTGCAACCGGAAGTGGCCGCCGCCAGCCAAGGTGAGTCGTGGGGCGGTTTGTGGGCCTTTGGGGCGGCGGGGGCGGGCATCGCGGACGGGACCGGGCGGCGCTGTGAACCGGGTCGTGGTCGCAGCCGCTTCCCCGGCCGCCGCCGGGTGACGAGCTGGGTCACGAAGGGCCTTTACTAGCGTCGGCGACCTGCTCGTTTGCTTCCGCTGCACGTGCGCGCGGGGCTTCCTCCGCGATGGAGGGACCGTGTCTGTCAGTGAGGAAACCCGGCCGAGCTGACCGGCGGGGGTGGGAGTCTGGGCGCGGGCGCTGTCGGTGCCGCCGCCGGGGGTTCACGTGTCCTCCGGAGGAGTCGGGGTTCTCCGCCACCGAGGCTTCCAGAACCTTCGGGCTCCCGCAGGGCAGAAGGGGGCGGCGGGGGCTCCGTCGCGGGAACCACGGGCTCCTGGGGTCCGGGCTCTGCAGCGGCCCAGCCGGACCGGCACTTCCGGCAGCGGGAGTCCCGGAGGCGGCGCAGCCTTCACCCTCCCGCCCCCGAGGCCCGGCGTTTGGAAACTGGAGGAGGCGGCGGCTCTGCCTGCGGCGGCTCTGCCTGCGGCGGCCGGCGTTTCTCCTTCTCCCACGGAGGCCCCAGGAGACGAGGTCGCGGGAGAAAGGCGGGTGCAGGAGGCGCTCAGACGCCGCCCTTCGTGCGAAGGCACGTTGTGTCTCCTACGCGAGTCCTCCGCGGGCGGGTGGGAGGCGGGCGGGTTTCCCAGGCCCCGCCGTCCTGGCCGAGCAGCTGGAAGGCGCTGTGTCACGGCTTCTCTCCCTGGTCAGGTCGGGAGCCCGCTTCCGTCCTGTTCACAGCGATGGCGGCGGCGTGATGGTTTTACAAAACCAAGGGAGTAACTGAACGAGAAGCCTGCTGTGCCCTGCGCTGTTCTGGAAGTTTCTGTGTGGTTGCCGACCCTGCGGCTCGGTGACAAGACCCTGGAAGGTCTGGGTGTCGCGAGGAGCAGCGGGCGCGGGGACCCGCCCCTCTGTGCTGGGTGTCCTGCCAGGAGGCTGCAGTGATGGGGCCCAGAACACACCCGCAGATTTCCAGGAAACGGGTTCACGTGTGAGAACGGGGCCCGCCTCGGAGGCTGCTGGGAAGGTCCAGTGGTCAGCGAGGGAGGTTAAAAGTTTAATATGAAAACTCCAATAAGATGAGATCGTTTAAGCCCAGAGCGTGCCTGGCACAGTTAGCACGTGTTCCTCGCTGTAGTGACGGTGGTTGTGGTTCCTGAAGACCTGACTCAGGGAAGGTGGACCACAGCTCAGTGTGCTCTTTGCCTTTCCGTGTTTTGGTGTCTGCAGTGTTAACGGCTCCGGGGGACACTTGTAGCGAGAACACTGACCCGCCCATCTCTGCGCTCAGTCACCGAGAGCCCCTCTGTGCTCCCGTGGGGGCCTTTCTGTTTCCTGTCGCAGGCGGCTCGGAAGTTACACCTACGACCTGATGTTTCCGTTTCGGGAAGAAGCCAGGTGGTCAGTGCAGGGCAGGCAGGAGGCTCTGAAAACGGAGTTTATAACAAGCAGGACGGCACCTATTTTTGGACCAGCGCTTTTGCAGTCCTGCTGTGACCTCACCACGTGTCTTTTTTTTGCTCTTTCTTTTTGACCTTTATTAGGACAGCGGACATGTGCCTGACATTTTTTTGAAAGCCTTAGGCTTTTTATTTGTGCTATAAATACATATAATGGCTATTTCAAGAAAACAAAATGCAGTCAGTTCAGAATGAGAAAGTAAATGAAGGCTCCCAGAGCACAGGTGAAATCTTGTGATCATGTGAAGTTTGGGAAGAAAGGGTAGAAGGACAGGGAGAGATGGGTGTGAGGAGCAGGCACGTGGATCGCTGTCATCGCAGACAGCGCGGCTGCAGCTCTGGCGGGGACATGCAGGTGTCAGGATGCTGTGTCCCCCACATTTCATGCAATAGGTGAGCATCTGCTCACTAACTGAAGTCGCCAGCCTGCGTCCGAACCCGCCCTCCTCGCTGGCAGTCACAGTAAAGGCTGAGCCGAGCTTTCTCGGCGTCGGTGGGGCTCACACACGGGTGTCCGCCCTGTTCTTAGCAGCCTTGTGCTGGGCTCTGAGGCCATGTGCACAGATTTCCACCCAAGTCCGTTTCCTCGCAGGGATGGGCACAGGTTTCCCTAAGGAAAGGCGACCTTTCAGTGAAGCTGCGGCAGGGACAGAGTCCCCGAGGATGTTGGACACAGGGCCGGTGTTTTGTCTGGCTGGCTCCGTGGCAGCGGGTCAGGCCAGCGCCCATCCCCTTCCGAGGGAGCCGGGCTAGCAGCGTGTCCTCTGGTCAGGGGTCCAGGGGACGGCTGTGCAGAGGCCACCCCAGCCACTCCCTGGGGGCTGGGGATGCTGCTTGCTGGCCTCTCAGGACGTTTGTGAAACCGTCGTTTTCTGTAGGCTCCATGCGCAGCAGCGGCCCCCTTTCCAGGAGGCCCCGCACAGCAGTGGCCTCGTGGTCCCGGTGGTGCCGCTGGGTGACCCCACACTTCACATGGTGTGGTCTCCAAACCCTTCATTTGTTCTGACTGAAATCATATGGCAATATTGAAGCCTCGGACAAAATCAGCAAATTTCATCTGACATTATTGCATATAGGTTCATGAGGTTTTGTGGTTTCTTCATCAAACGTGTAGTTAAACATTACAAAATGAAACCATAAAAACCTCGTCTAGGAAAAATCCACGTCTCTCCCGAGGCGCCGAATGGGCTTGTGCGCCGCAGCGTTGGGGCTGGAAGAGGTTAGTCTGAAACTTGGTAAACTCGCTTGGATGAGACATGAAGTCCAGCAATTAAATTGGTTTTAATAATGTTCAATTTTGAAGTAAAAATAAACTAAAGAGAGGGCTAGTCCAAGAAAAGCATTGTCCTGAGTATTCTGGCCACGTTGAATTGAAGCTTTGACCAGTGTCCACAGGTCAGCTCGGCGTTGGAGAAGTGTCACCCTTTCCTCCCAGGTGGGGCGGTGGGGACATGTCGGCACGCCCCGGCCGCCTTCTCAGCTCGGCCACTGTGGCTGCTGTCCCTGCAGAAGGCGTCCTGTCACACATCCCCGCAGCCTCGCTCTGCTCGTGGAACATTAAGACGGAAACATCCGTGGTGTGAGGCGGCCGAGTCCTGTTTCCTCGGACTCCCCTGCGCTCGGCCCCAGCTCCCCTGCCCGGAGTGCACCCTGTCCCTGCGGAGCCTCAGCCTCACCGTGTGCTGAGTGGGCCTGATCTTTGTGGCTGTCAGAAATAACCTGTATTTATTCTGAAATAATGCTTCCCGCCGTTGGTTCTATATAAATATAATTTCTATTTACTGTAGAGGATTAAGAAAATACAGGAGAGTATACGGAAGAAATTTAAATAACTTACATTTCCGCCACCCAGAGAGAACTATTGCTCCTGCTTCCTCGCAGGCTTTTATGCATAAATTTATATAATTGAGATTATCCTGTATATATATTTTTCAGGCTCCTGTTTTTTTACTCAGTATCACATTGGGGGTCATTTGGTTCGACCTTCGGGGACCCCACAGTAGAGCGGCCCTGTTTGTTTGCCGAGTTTGGGAATAATTCGTCTTTGCTAATGCTGTAAATACTGCGACAGTTAGCTACGCCTTTGCTTGAATTGATGATTATGTTTTGAGCCTTGGAAGTTTTATGGGGTCAAAGGTCACACATGTTAGGTTTTGCATAAAAGTTTGGGCTCATGATGACACCCTGCACAGAATGCTGCTGCATTAACATTTTAGCTACTTTGCATAATTCTTCAGATTTTGGGGGTAAAACGATACAGAGAACTATACTTCCTCCTGTGGTACTTTTCTCTGTTGAACGTTGGGTTTCGGGACAGAGGGAGCTGTGAGACGACAGGTGGCTCCCAGGACTGTCCCGGGAGGAGGACTGTCTGGGTGGGTTACAGGTGTCTCCCAGGAAGTGATGTCGTAGTCCTCACCCCCAGAAATCGGGGATGTGGCCTGTTTGGAAATAGGCTCTTTGCCAAAGCGTCAAGTGCAGGTGAGGCGACACTGGGGGCGTGGCCCTGGCCCAATACAGCTGGTGTCCATGTAAATGGGGAATGGGACATGCCACCCACCATGTGAAGACGGAGGTGGAGAGCCGGCTGGGGCATCTACCAGGAGGCCTGAGAGTCCCTGGACCCCAGAAGCTGGAGTGGGGAGGCAGGAATACACAATGAGTTTTGGGGGAGTATGGCCTGAGCCACCTTTGTCTGGAACTTCCCTCCTCCAGGAGGGTGGGAGCCACAGCCAGTGAACAAGCTAGAAACAGAATGGTCCCGTCACGTACACGATAAGCCACAAAGCAGAGACCCCAAGGATGCACCCTCGAGAGTGGGCGCTCCCGCAGAGGACAGGAGTGGGTGTGTGGGGGCCACAGGAGGTCGCAGGTGAAAGGACGACTGAGCCTCCTGCTGGACTTGCCCCAACGTGTCCCAACTCCTGAGCCGACCACAGGAGAGAGGAAGCTCCCCTGGAGGGACGTGTGCCCTGGGCGGGTCCTAACATCGAAAGCAGGAGCGTCCCAGGTCGTACCTGCCTCCGGCCTGAGAACCAGCAATCGCCACCGTGGACTGAGCAAAGAACGCACCTCAAAAGTAGTTGTTCTGTTACAAATTCTTTTCTTAACCAAACCAGGACAGAGTTCTGATATCTTCTCCGGAAGAGTCTCCTGCTTTGAGAGGCTGAACAACAGAGATACGCCTCCCCCTACCCCCACCCCCGTTGTGAGCGGTGGGTGGCCAGCTGCTGCCATGGCTCAGGAAGAGCAAGCCTCTCTCCAAGGACACAGCTGAGGGACCAGTCCCGCCTCCCCCTGCAGGTGCCAATGTTGCGTTTGGATAACTTGGGGCCCCAGTTCTGAGGCCACTTTCTGATACTGTATCGTCATCATTGTCATGACTGTTTGGGCAGAGGTAGGTCACTGCCTCTGTTCTGCCCGTCCAAAGGCTCTATAGAAAGAATCTCCTTCCTAAGAGTTACACACAAGAGTCACCTTCCAGAGTTGTCGGCAGCCTTCCCTCCAGAGGCAGGAGGCCAGTGCCCATCTGACAGCATCACCTGTGGCAAAAGCAAGGGAAGTGTCCCCTTCGCCAGTCAGCGGGGACGCCGGGACCAGGCTGGTGGGCTCCCCACCCAGGTGTGTTTGGGAACTGACACGATAGGACCCCCTGCTCCCGCAGACGGGGCTCTCCCTAGAGTTCAGACATAACTCTCACCCTTACCTGTGAGGACAGCATCTCCGGCTCCTTTCGTGGGTCATCAGTGGAGTTCAGATGGGCTCGGGCTCCAGGCGGGATATCGGCCACAGCATGCTGCCCGGGGCAGACTGGGACAAAGTGCCCGCTGGCATCCAGGCACCACCTGGAGCCCCATGTGAGGAGGACTGGCTGCCCTGCCTGCCGGGGCCTGTGTGTGCACAGGTGGGGGACCCACATAGGTGTGGGTTCCTACAGGAGCCTGTGCCCACCCCAGGTGACTAGCGTCCCCCACGGCAGGGACCACGGTGGCCACAGGGCAATCCCTGCCCAGCAGAGAGGCTGCTTGCCAGTCGGGGCCCTGGGAAGGGACCCCAGCCCCCATCTGACTCGGCCAGCTCATCATCAGAGCGGCTCCTTGCTCACACAGGACAGCATTCCCGCTGCCTGATTAAAGGCATTTTCTTTTGTGAATTAAACCACACTGCACAAACCCCAAATTGTCCTGGGACCAGCCACACAGGCAGCCGCTTTCTGAATGCTGGGGGCCCCGGCTGGGCCCAGACCACCCGGGACTTTAGCAGCTTTGGTGCCCGTGGGGCCGCCGGTTCCTGTGTGTGGGGTGGGAGCCGGTCAGCGAGTCATAAGAACAGTTACAAGTAAAGCTCGCTTCCCCGCTGTTTCCCATAATTGCCCTTTCTCAACCCAATATGATTTCAGCGGAAAAAAGCAAACATTCATTGGCTCACCCTTTTCTCCCTCTTTCTCAATATTCCTTCTTTTGTTTATAGTCAGTACAGGCTGACTGTGGGTGCTGACTGGGAAGTGGAGGTCCTGCACCTGGGGTCCCAGCGTGAGGCCGGGTGGGCGCGGGGTGGCCAGGCAGAGAGAGACTCAGAAATGAAGTGTGGCTGCCACCAAGCGTGGACTCTGGACTTCTGTCTCCTCCGTGGACAACCACACTGCACCATCGCCCTTGAAACACACTGCCCGTCGAGGAGCATCGCTGGGACTATGAAAAACACCATGCAAAGCCAAGTTTCTTTGCAGATGGTGTTTGTAGAACTGTACACTTGAAACCTGTATAATTGTATTAACCAGTGTCACCCCAACAAATCCAATAAAAATGAAAATAAATAAACAGCAGAAGGAGACCCAGTGCTGGCCTCTCAGCCCACACGACGCTCTGCCCTCCTCCCTGAGGCCCTGGCCTAAGTGGCTCAAGGTGACCTTGTGAAGGTCGTGAGGACTTGCTCCCCTGTTCCAGGGAAACGGAAGCCTCAGAGCAGAATAGCCATCAGGTGTCGGGAGAGGAGACCAGCCCCAGGAGAGGGAATATTAGGTAACTGCAGGTTGTGCTGAGAAACTGCCTTCTCATTGCACCCGGGGATACGGTGCTGGGCACCCGAAGTGGCTGCAGGGCGTGGAGCCGCTGCTGGTCACGCTGCTAGCCGGGCTGAGATACCCCCTGAGTGAAAGCTGTGGGATGTTGGAAACAACCTCGGGAACAGCTCAGTACTAAAGACAGTTTACAGTGATCTGCAAAATGATTGAAGAAAAGTCATACCAACAATCTCTGTCGCCCAAGGAAGTAAAGGCCGCCCAGCAGAGATGAGAGGGAAATGATGAGAGGTCAGAGGTGATGGGAGCAGGCAGAACGGCCTCTCTGGAGGAGCCGAAACACTTTTTTTCAGAAGACACGCAGACACTCCTAGCAAGGAGCCCAGAAGAGGCTGCTCTGGGGAGACAGGACCCACGTTTCCTCAGGGATCCCAGTAGTTCCCTTGGAAGGTGAGGGTGCGCCTGGCAGTCTCCTCCTGGCACCATGTGCGGGGAGGCTTGCAGGGGGGCAGAGAAAGGAACGCCCCCCCCCCCCCCCAGCTCTGGCAGGAGGAGCTCTCTGTTACTGTCAACCTCCAAGAAGTGCTCTCACCACGTCCCCTCGAGGACCATCCCCACTGGTCCTGCAGGTTCTCCAGAGCCGCTCCGGGCCATCGGCTGGGACCACGCAGCACTTCCTGTGACATGGGTCTCGGGCGCCTGAGCCAGCGCCTGGGTCCACCCAGCGACCGCCGCTGAGCCTCCGCTCTGTCCTTGCTGTGGGCACGGCACTCACGGTGATCCCAGAGGGGCTTCGATTAATGAGAGTGTGAACTCACATCCGTGTTTACAGATTCCTGAGGTGAGGAGGGAGAGGCCTTGTGGTTACCATCTGATAGCCTGAAAGCAGGTCGGGAGCATCTGCCTGCCCATCGCTGTCCGACAGGAAATCGGGTCTCCAGCCACCCCTGCCGACAGGACGTTCCCACTCACTCCAGCAAACCACCCCAGCGCTTCGATCTGCATCGTGCAACTGAAAACAAATAGGAACGAGAAACGTGCCCGGACTTCACTCCTATCCCTTAGGGGGAACAGGCCCCAATAACCAGGCTCAAGGGTGCAAGCGGGTCTGAGGTCACTGAAACCTCAGCACCATCTACCCTCCGGGCCAGGCAGTGTGAAGTGCTGAACCTGAGACGAGAACTTCCACGCGTGAGAGACTCCGCTGCTCAGTAACCTTTCCTGGTGGTTTGTGAAAACCATCCTTTGGCTGAACATGCCCAACCCTCAGAAATGGAGGTGTTAGAAGAGCCGTGTCCAGCCATCTGGACTGCTCTCGGGGAGAAACATCTCACTCCATCGGGTGAGGAGAAACCCACATGCTTTTTACGCAACTAAAAGTAAAAATGGATGGATGTACAGCAAACTCCGCGTGACTTCTGAATTTACTCCCCCACATGCCCCAAACAGCCCTGGGGTTCAAACCTGCACCCCAAGCATGTGCCCTTGACGGGGAATCGGACCCTTCAGTGCTCAGGCTGACGCTCTAACCCAGCGATGGCGAACCTATGACGCATGTCAGAGGTGACACGTGAACTCATTCTTTTGGTTGATTTTTATTTGTTAAATGGCATTTAAATATATAAAATAAATATCAAAAATATAAGTCTTTGTTTTACTATGGTTGCAAATATCAAAAAATTTCTGTATGTGTCACGGCACCAGAGTTAAGTTAGGGTTTTTCAAAATGCTGACACACCGAGCTCAAAAGGTTCGCCATCACTGCTCTAACCATTGAGCACATTGGCCAGGGCTAAACCAGTGACGATTCTTGTCACGCTGTACACAGGCGTGAGAGACCCCCATATGGAGAAAAACAACTCAGCCAGCATGTTCCTCAGGGTCATCTGTGGATCTCACAGTCTAATCTCAACGAGCAAGTTTCTAGCTAGCAGTGGTTCTCAACCTGTGGGTCGCAAACAATGAAAATACATCCTGCATATCAGATATTTACATTACGATTCATAACAGTAGCAAAATTACAGTTATGAAGTAGCAATGAAAATAACTTTATGGTTGGGGGTCACCACAACATAAGGAACTGTATTAAAAGGGTTGCGGCATTAGGAAGGTTGAGAACCACTGATAGAGGAAGAGAGAAACTGTGAGGTTTGAGGCGCACTCCTCGTTCCAGGATGACGTGGGCGAGCAGGGCGGAGGAGGAAAGGGTACAGCTCAGGCAGGTAAGCGCCGGGTCCAGACAGTTACAGTTCAGAGCATTCCCGACGAACTGTTTGTTTATTATCCCAATAAAGTCACATTTGTCTTAACCGCAAATATTTTCCAGTTCAACCTACATTCCATAGAAGACCAAAGGCAAAAGGGATGTGGCTGAATGAAAATGAGTAAGTTTTGGAAAGACATAAAAATTTAAATTCATTTTTCCATTTTTAAACCGAAGAGCTGTGTGAGTGTATCCTTTAAACACGCAGAGGCCTCAGTCCTTGATGAGTTTCAAAGACGCAAGTCAAGGCCTCGGTGATGAGAGCAAGCCAGCTGCCAGGGCCTCAAGAGCCCAGGCCGTGAAAGGGGTGCTTCATGCAGCACATGCTCCCCGGAATGGCCCGAAGTCAGCACTCCCCACCCTGTTCTGACAGGAAGCCAGGCTTGCATAACCATTCTAGAAACTGGCTTCACTGCAGATTGCCAACTTTCCTCAGTGACAAGATTAGTTTTTTTCCTGGGTTTAAAAAGTAGCAACACAGGCCCTGGACAGTTTGGCTCATCGGGTAGAGGTTGGCGTATGGACTGAAGGGTCTCAGGTTCAACTCCTGGTCACGGACATATACCTGGGTTGCAGACTCAATACCTGCTCTGGGTCGGGGCCCATGCAGGAGGCAACCAATCATGTGTCTCTCTCACATTGATATTTTCTCTCTTTCCCCTACCCTTCTCCCTTCAACTCTCTCTCTCTCTCAAAAAAAAAAAAAATTAAATGGGAAAACTATCCTTTAGTGAAATTCAAAAAAAATAGCAACACGGTTCATGCAAAGTCTGGTGGAGCCCGTGACCCTGCGCTGGGCTGAGCGCGCGCTCGGGGATGACCCAGCAGGGCCACCCTCTAGCCACAGAGCCAGGCAGCCTCTCCTGCTGCTGTGAAGAAAGACTGTCCAGTGTTTTCTTAGTTTCGAGAAATAGGGGAATGTCAAGATTAAGAAGCCAGTAATGTTCTGTTTCAAGGACTTTTCAAAATTGTTTTTAAGAAACAGATCTAGGTCATTGGAAAAAAACATTATAATGAATCACTAATCTTGTCAGAAATCAGGAAATGGATTTAATGTTTGATCTTTTGATCGGCAGCGTCAGTGGTGGTTTGGCATTTTGGCGAAGGTGGTTCTAGCAAGGAGGGAGTTGTTCTCTTTTCCAGCTAAAAATATTTTTCTGAAAAATACAACCGTGGCTCTAAGCCAGGAAAGTGTTATTCTCTTTCTCTAGAGAGTTCTGGGAATTGTTTCGTGACCCAGGATGGTAAGGAGGGTGCACTCTTAAAGCCCTGACCACAGTGCAGAGTAGGTACGATGGTTTCCCTTTCTTCTTACTCACAGACTCCAGAGGGAATAATAATATTTGCACCCTGATAACTAAAAAGACAGATTGTCCATTGAGATAGATCTTCATTTAAAATAGGTGATAGCATGAGAGTCCAAGAGATATAGATAGTAATGGTCCCTTCAAATTGCGATTTCATGGATTCAGAATTGTCTGATCAATTGAAAGACCAACATATGGTTGCTAATTGCATGTTTTTACTTACTTGCCAAGTAAATGTTACAAATTGAATCTACAATCATTATTTTATTTGAGAAAAAAGAAGGAAGACTACATTCTAAATATTCTTTCTGAAATGATAATGAAACTCAGTGCCAAAACCAGTAGTGATGATCACTTCCTACTCTGGGGTAGGATGTTTGGCAAAGATTTGTCTTCCTTGTTGTCTTTGGTATTTGTTTATTTGTTTCAATAGGTCCAGTGACAGGCATTTCTGGCCCCTTTCAGGGTGGAACTGGGAGGCTATAAGCCACAGACAGGAAAGTAAACCCTGAGATTATAAACTTAAAAAATATCAAAAGTCTAATATTGACATCATTGGAGTGCTGGAATGGGAGGAGAAAGAATATGATGCTTGAAGAAAATTACTTGAAGGAATAATGACTAAAAGCTTCCCAGATATGGTTAAAGACAAAAATTCACAGATTCAAAAATTTGGTGAACCGCAAACAGGATAAACTCAAAGAAAACCATGCTTAGGTGCATATTAACCTGGAACACTGGAAACGAAGCATAAAGACACATACTTGAAGAGGTGAGGAAAAGAAAGCCTTTCAGGAGGCACAGATGAGTGACACTGTTCTCATTTTTTAAAAAAATTCATCTGTTCTTCTTTCTTAAGACATTTAAATCAACAAATAAGCAGAGGAAAGGGCATTTGGGCTCCACTAAAGGATGTGCAAAACACGAAGTAAAATAAAAATTAGTGGGCAGATTATCTAAATATTTGGAACCTTGAACAAATATTTGGTTTCACTTCGAGGCAAATAAACAACTTGTTGCTTTTTTTTTTTAATCCCCTGTGGCTCCTCTGTGGCAATGGCCAACAAATGAAAACACTGTAAGGTAAGGGATGAACGGCAGGCGGTGGGGCGGGGCTGAAGACAGTGCTCGTACCTCTGCAAACCAACTGCTTCCTTCTCTTTCTCTTTTTTTAAAAGATATATTTTATTGATTTTTTTACAGAGAGGGAGGAAGAGGGTTAGAACATCCATGAGAGAGAGACATCGATCAGCTGCCTCCTGCACACCCCCTGCTGGGGATGTGCCCGCAACCAAGGTACATGCCCCTGACTGGAATCGAACCCGGGACCCTTGAGTCCACAGGCCGACGCTCTACCCACTGAGCCAAACCAGTTAGGGCACCTGCTTCATTCTCTAACTTATTCCATAATCACGGTGTTTCCCTGTGAGATGCCGTGGCCTCCTGGGAGGGATTGTGGCTCACGCTTTTCCAACCTGGAAAGTTTGTGACCTGGGATCTGAGGGGTCCCCAAGCCGATCTCCTTCTGTTACACAGGTGGCTCTAGACCAGGGTTGGGGAACCTTTTTTCTGCCAAGGTCCATTGGGGTATTTATAACATCAATCACAGGACATACAAAACTATCAACTTAAAAATTAGCTGCTACATTTGGTCAGACATTTAATTAGCTCGCCCCCAATGGCTCGGCAGGGCCCGATTTTGCAGATCTTATGTGGTCCTGGCTGGACATACCCACCCCTTCCAGACAGAGACCTTTGTCTCCTCACGTCAAACAGTGCTTGTGGGCTCCCACGTGACTTCAAAGTGTGGCCCACATGCACCTGAAATCCACAACCTCCAGTGGCAGAGTAGAACTATTACCTGTGTGAAGTGAGGTCCCCTCTCACTGAAGACGTTTTATTAGCACATATTCTTCATGTCTTTGTGAAACTCCAGCTGCCAATCTCCTAAAAAGTTACTAGAAAAGAGGCAAACATTATAGAGATGAAGTGAGCATAGAAACTTAAAGAGAAATTAGATGAAAGCCTTTGATTATTGACACGCAGGTGAAATAGAGTTTGTGTCTTCTCCCCAGTGGAGTCCACTGAGAATCTGCATGACTCTGTCCCTGCCTGCCCCAGGCCCTCGGCGAGGGTGGGAGGGCAGAGAGGCAGCTGGGTTCTGAGATGCTTCCTCATGGCCGGTGGGGCCCGAGGCCGTGCTTACAGGGACACCATGGGCATTTTGCAGGCTGGTGACTGGAGGCCAGACTGAGTGAATTTCCCTCCACAGCTGGGGGCTGCTGGACGGCAACGGACCAGACATTTCCTCCCACTGCAGACTCAGAGGCTCTGCCAGCCCCTGGGAGCCCAGACCCCCCGCCCGGGAGGAAACGGGAGCAGCTCTGAGTCAGTTCAGGTCCAAGTTGGAAACTACTCGGGGTCCAATGACTCGGCAGTTTCACTTGGAAGCAAGTGGGTTAGATTTTCTGCCACAGCTTTTGTGACTGAACTGAAAATTAAACTCAGGTTTAAAAGAAAATAAAGTTATTACAAAAACAACCTGGGGTTGTGGCCCCTGGAACCCTGTTCTGTGGCCTCCCGCACCCACATTCAGAGGGACGGGTCCTCAAGGCCTCTCCCGAATGGGGGCTCGGAAACCCCAGTGACCCGCCGAAACCCAGTGGCCATTCTGTTTATGATTTTTTAAAACTATGCCATATTTTTATTAATTTCAGAGAGGAAAGAAGAGGGAGAGAGAGAGAGAAATATCAATGATGAGAGAATCATTGATTGGCTGCCTCCTGCACACCCTCTACTGGGGATTGAGCACACAACCCGTACCTGTGACCTGTTGGGACTCGAATCCTGACCCCCTGGTGCCTGGGACGAAGCCCAACCACTGAACCACATGGGCCAGGGCTGAGCTTTTTCTTGTCGGAAGAGGGTTGTTACCCAGTTACTTTCCTGCTCCGTGTCTAACAAAACCCCGAGTTTGTTTGGGGAGCAGTGTGTCCTGGTAAAATATTCCTTGCAGCTTATGGTGGGCATGTAGTCCCATTTGTTACATGCGACCTGATGCCTCTCAGAGCGCTCTGTAAGCAGGAAGACTCGGCTGGCCAGTGACATGCATAGGCTGGAGCGGAAGCAGCCACCTTGTGTGCAGGAGGCAAGTTTTCCGTACTAGTTAGTGTAGGTAGTGACAGCTGCACTAGTGAAACTTCGGCGCAAAAAGAGGGTGGTAATGATGTATGAAAGTTCAATGAAAGTGTTCCCAATCCGCCGGTAGCTTTTCTTAATGTGGTGATTGATTACTCCAGCCCTCGGGCTGCCGAGTGCCTGCACCTGGCCAGCAGGGAGTGGGGAAGACTCACCTGCTTCTTAAGGTGTTGCTCTGCCAAATAAAGCTTAAACTCCAAAATGCAGAATTCACGGTCTTCCAAGATGAAAGTACTTCCCATCTGGACACATTTGTTTCTCTTTCTGCTTTACTGCCGGTAGGGATTCTCCTGGGTCTGCCTTCTCCCACACAATGTGTTTTAGATATTCAGACACGTTCCTACGTGAATCGGTTCATCCTTCCGGCTGCTGACTCATGCTCCAGTGTGTCATCCCCCACAGCTGGCTTACCCATGCCGCTGAGGTTTCAGTTGTTTCTAGTTTGGGGTTAGAATGAAAAACATTTTGTGTAAGTCCTTTTATGGATGGATATTTTTATTTCACTGGGTAAAAACATAAGTGTGATATTTCTGCCAGTTTTCCAAAGCACTTCAACCATTTTATACTTCCACCAGCAACACATAAAAATTCCAGTTGCTCCACAATCTTGCCAGCTTTTGGTATTAACAGCCTTTTCAACTTTAGCCATTTTGAAGTTAGAGAAATAGTACCTCGTGGTTTTATTTGGTGTTTCTCTGATGATTAATGATGGTGAACACTTTTCAGATGTTTATTGGTAATTTCTGTATCTTTGTGAAATGTTCAAGATTTTTGTCCATTTTAAACAGGGTGGTTTGTCTCATTTATTTTTGGAAGCTCATTATATTCTGAATATGAGACTTTTGTCAGATAGATGCCTTGCAAATATTTTCTATCAGTTTGTGGCTTGCTTTTTTATTATGTCATTTAATGCACAGAAGTTTTTCATTTTGATGAGGTCCAATCTCTCAAATTTCCTGTTATAGTTAGTGCTTTCTGTGTCTACTCTAAGAAACCTTTGCCAGTTTAGACAATAAAAAGATATTTCTCTGTTTTCTTCTGGAAACTTTGTATTTTAGCTTTTATGACATATCTTGAATTCATGTTGGTAGGGTGCTAAGGAAAGGGTTGTGGTTAAATTTTCCCTGTATTTATCCAGGTGGTCAAATACAAGTGGTTGAAAAGGTCCCTTTCTCCTTTGAGCTACTTTAGTCATTGTCTCAGATGTAGCAGCTTTGCAGTGAGTCAGGAAATCACACAGTATGATTCTTCCAACTTTGTTCTTTTTGAAGTTTGCTTTGCCTGTTTTGTGTCTTTTGAGTTTCAAAATAAATTTGAAAATCAACTCATCGATTTCTGTAAAAAGCCGAATAGGATTTAACTGGGATTGTGTTAAATCTATGAACAATTGCAAACAATTGAGATCTTAACAATACTGAGTCTTCAAATCTATGAACATGGTATACCTATTTATTTAGTTCTCTTCTAATTTCTTTTAGCAGTATTTTAAAATTCCCAATATTAAAGGATTTGGATGTACTTTATAAACTTGATACTCAATTATTTATGTTTAATGATATTGTACATGGAATTAATTTTATTTTATATTATATAGTTTCACCAAGTTAATACATAAAAACAATTGTATCTAGCCACCTAGAAGTTGTTTTATTTTAGTAGCTTGTTGATTTCTTTATATTTTCTACATAAACGGCATTGTCTTCTTTAAATAAACAATTTTTTTTTCTTTGTTTTGAATAGTTTTGCTTTAATTTCTTCACTGCCCTATTTTAATAGAAAGGGCTTTCAGAACAATGTTGACTAAACACAATGAGAAAGGAGATCTTTGTCTTCCTGATCTTAGAACACTTGCTATTTCATCATCGTTTGTGACGGTGCATGTAGTGAACCCATCATAGAAGGTAATGGTGAGAGCTGTAGGCTTTCTGTTTATTCTCTATGTCACATTGAGGGTGTGTTCTTGTATTTCAAGTTTGTATTTTCTGAGTTGTTGTTTTTTTATGTATGAATGTTGAAATTTGTTAAGTGGCCTAGCCGGCATGGCTCAGTGGTTGAGCATCGACCTATGAACCAGTAGGTCATGGTTCAATTCCCGGTCAGGTCATATGCCCGGGTTGCGGGCTCAATCCCCGGTGTGGGGTGTGCAGGAGGCAGCCAATCAATGATTTTCTCTCATCATTGATGTTTCTTTCCTCCCTGAAATCAATAAAAATATATTTTAAAAAAAGAAAAATTTGTTAAGAGTTTTTCTTGGCACATGATAATATATATTTTGCTTCGTTAATCGGTTATTATAGTACACTATGCTGATTAAATGATAATCTATACTAATAAAAGGGTAATAGGCTAATTAGACCAGACATCCATCTGGACATCCTTCCGGAGAAAGCCACGGTGGCGGGGGGCCGAGACAGAGGTGGTTAGGAGCAACCAGGCCGGCAGGGGAGGGCAGTTAGGGGCGATCAGGCCAGCAGGCAGAGGTGGTTAGGGGCAATCAGGCAGGCAGGCAGAGTGGTTAGGGGTGATCAGGCAGGCAGGCAGGTGAGCGATTAGGAACCAGCAGTCCCGGATTGTGAGAGGGTGCAGGCCGGGCTGAGGGACGCCCTCCCCCTCCCGTGCGTGAATTTCGTGCACCAGGCATCTAGTGTTATATAAAGCATAACAATCATTACTTATAAATAATAAATTGATTTTACTTTACTTATAATCATGAATTTTTGGTGCTGAACGGGGGTGCTAGAACTGTTAAAGGTCTTGATTGTGCTGGTGGTGAAACAGCCACAAACATTTACCAAAACATAGAATGATATACCAAAGGGTTCATCTTACTGCATATAAATTACTTAATGATGATGATGATGATGATGATGATGATGTTAACTTATAGGATTTTCATAGATGCCTTTTATCTCATGAATGGATTGAATTTTCTCAATTGCTTCCTCTGAATCTATTGAGATGATCATATATTTGATCAAAAGACTCCACACACAAAAGAGTATATTCTGAACCCATAGGAAGCTCAAGAACAGACCTAACTAATGTATGACACGGAAGTCATAATACTTGTTGCCACTGGAGATGGAATTGACTGGAACTGGGCACAAGGAAACTTGTGGTCTAATAGAAATGTTCATACACTGATGTTGGTGATGATTACACAGGTGTATGCACCTGCACGCACTTCACTGGAATGAATGCTACTTGGTCACGATGTGTTAGATATTACACATTTTTTATTTATTTTTGTTTGTTAATCCTCATCCAAGAATATTTTTCCATTGATTTTTAGAGAGAGTGGAAGAGAGGGGGAGAGACACACAGAGAGAGAAACATCGATGTGAGAGAGACACATCGATTGGTTGCCTCCTGCTCGAGGCCCAGGTCAGGACTTGGGGATTGAGCCTGCAACCGAGTTATGTGCCCTTGACCGGAATCGAACCCAGGACCATTCTGTCCAATGGCCGACACTCTATCTACTGAGCCAAACCAGTTAGGGCTACACATTTTAATTGTGTAATATTAAAAGTTCCTCATTTATATTTCTAAATAAAATTGATCAATTTCTTTTTGTAATAACTTCATCTAGTTTTGATATCAGGTAATGCTAACCTCATAAAAAAAAGTTGAGAAGTGTTCTCACCCACTCCGTTTCCTGAAATAGTTTTTGTTTTAAGATTAGTAGTATTACTAGGCAAATCTCAGCCAAGGTTGAGTAACAGGGTATTTATATTTTTGCCTAAAATAGCCATAAAATCCCAACAAAAATAGATAAAACATGATTTTCAAAACACTGGGCCTCAGACAGAGAGAGAGTGATGACTGAGAAAGGGGAAGCACTGAGCTGCCTCAGTTCCTAGCGGTGTTTCTGAGCTGTGTCCCAGGAGGAAGGACTAGGCAGCCTGCATTGACGGATCTCCTGAGTCGAGAGAGGAGAGAGTTTGGTGAAGCCGAGGCGACTGAAGTTCCCCGGATACAGAGCTGGAGAGGAGGCCAGCACCCTTAGGGCCCCGAGGTCGGAGAGGGTCTCTGCAGAGAGCCAGTTAGTGCCGAGCAGGGGCTAGGATGACCCGTCTCCACGGATCGGAGGGTGGCTGGCACTCACACATGACCAGAAGTTCCGCCTTTTCCCACCAGCCACACTGGACAAACTCATAATTCACGGGGCATTGGTTAGAACAGTCACAGAAGTCTTGCTTCAATAGTGGCAAATAATTATTCTCAGAATAAACACTGCTCCAGACTCACTTAATGAATCATAGAAGCGAGACTAGAAAGGATCAAGTTGCCTGCAAGTAAATTAACCTCAACCCGAACAAAGCCCACGAATATTTATAAGAATTCGAAAATATCCAGCTCCCAGTAAGGTCAAATACACAATTCCGGGTTTTCAATCAAAGACTACTAAGCCTATTAAGAAGCAGAAAGACATGATTCATGATGAATAAAATTGTCAAACAACTACGACTAACCCAGAATGGACACAGATGGTAGAATTATCAGAGAAGGGCATTGAAGCAGTTATTGCAATGGAATCCAAATGTTCAAGAATTTAATAAGAGACATGAAAGATGAAAAAGACAAAAGTCAAACTTTAGGAATTGGTAAATACAGTGTCTGAAGTAAAAATACAATAGATCAGATCAATGACAAATTTTACATTGAAATTATACAAAATGATATTAGTGAACTTGAAAACTTGGAAATAGAAACTACCCAAAGGAAACCTAGAGAGAGAAAATAAAAATGGGAAGAGATGGGAACTGTGGGGCAGTTTTAAGCACCAACATAAATGTGATGGGAATCATCAAAAGACAAGATGGTGGGGGACAAGAAAAAGTACTTAAGAAAATACTATCTGAAAAAAAATTCAAATTTAATGGGAACTATATACACCCACAGATCCCAAAGACTGACAAATCCCCAAACATGAATAAAATGACACCAAGGCATAGCACAGTCACATTGTGAAAGGACAGAGCCTCCACCGCAGCCAGGGAGTGGCTGCAGAGGACGGAGGTGATGCTGGCGGCCAGAGGTCTGGGGCAGGTGATGGGGACAGACTGGGGGCCGCTAGGGCCTCTGGGGAAGTGTGTCTGGCCAGTCCTCATGGAAGGAGGCCCTTTGCCTCTTAAAGAACCTGGTTCTGATCTAATATCCCTGATTTATCTGGATGGTTAATTTACACATGTGACGTGTTTGGCAAACGTTACAAAAGTTATAACAAGTGATGCTTTAATTAAACCTGGAGTTCAGACTGAATGACAGTGTTCCTTTTGAAAGTCCCCCTGTTCCCAGGGTGCCCACAGGCTGGACCCCTGCTCTGGTTCCCTTTATAGAGCTGCCGAGTATGGCGCCTGACTCGGGTACCCATCAGCTGAGAGACGTTTTCAAGACCAAGGTCTTGCTCCCCAAGAAGCGGAGATGCACTTCCGAGAGATAATTAGCAGGGAAGAGAGAAAAGTCTATCTTTCTTGCCTCCACAGTTTTGAGTCTGTAGGGCTTGTGAGGAGTTAAATTAAATGCCCCAGGACACGGCTGCCTGAGAAAGGCTTGGCTCTTGGGAAAAGGGGATGTGGTTTTCGTTGACCTAACTGCCTTTTCCTAAGACACTGAGGAGTTAAACCCAGGGGGGCAGCCTTTGGCAGGAGCCTTCCCTGCCCTGGGCCCCTGGGGACAGAGCCAGCCACATCTGGGAACCCGAACCTGAGCCACAGTAGGAGGCCAGCAGCCAAAGCCTCCTTCATCTGGAAACATCCTTCTGTTGGTGCCATGTGTCACGCAGGGTTTCTGGTATGACACGGGGAAGCAGGACCCATCTCTGCCTGGGATGCTCACAGCGGGGAATAGAACCGCTGTGTCCCTGTGGTGGCTACTTTGCCAGACGGCCAAGCGCAGGGTGGCTGGCCTCCTGGGCGCTCTGCAGGGTCCCATGGTCTCTGCCATTAGTCATCAGCTTTGGGCAGAGTTTTCCAGAAGGCATTGAAAACTGTGTGTTAAAACACGGTGGAGACGACCACCAAGCCCCTCAACCCCCGTGCAGAAGCAAGTTGACTTTGTGCTGAATTTGCTCACATGTTGGCCTGAGAAAAATGTAAATGTTTTTGTTGTAACATTTTAAAGAATTGAATGTGTTGGGGTGACATCGGTTCTCTATGCATCATCTGTCCACTGCACTGTGTGTCCCAACCCAGGCCCAGTCCTCGTCCATCACCATTGACCCCCTTTTACGCTCTCCCACCTACCCCCTCCCGCCTTCCCCTCTGGTAATCACCATGCTCTTGCCTGTGTCGATGAGGTGTGTGTTTTTCGATGTAACTTTTGGAAAATTTTACACCTCAATCCTGGTAGACAAAGACTCAGGTTAGTGCTGAGCCGGAGATGGGCAGACTGACGAGTTTCCGTGACTCGGCGCAGCTGCTTTCTTCTGCGTATGTTTTTACAATTTCATCTCTTAATATCCACCAAGATATTTCTCATGTTTTTTTGATTTCTGAAAACTTTGATATTTTGTGTGTTTACACTTTAAAACATTCTTTAATACAGTTTGCGATTTAGTTTGAATAAACTACCCAATGTGAGGGCGCGCTTGATTAAACAACATGCTTCTCACACATGGTTTCCTCACCCTTTCTTAAAACTGGACACACAGATTTCCAATATCCAGAGGAAAGATTTTTTCCTTTTGGATTTGCATCTACTCAATGCCATGTGGTTTCCAACAGGAAGATCAGGCGTGGGGTCCTTTGTTACTGCTGTTTCGGGGAGAGGGGCTGAGAAAAGGCTGAAAGGCCTCTCTGATGCTAAGCAGTCCTAATAAAATAATGTTGATGCCAGACGCATGTCTGGGACACGTGGGTTGCATTTGGCGTCCGGCCCACGAGGTTGGCTCTGGGCATGCCGGGCAGGGCCTGCGCTCAGTGCTGGAGGGAGGTGCTGAAAGGTTAGTGAGAGGCGCTTGGGCCCAGGTCCCCTCTCCGAGGTCCCGAGGCCTCGCTGGAAGGACTCGGCCAACACTCTTGCAGGGGAATGAGCTGCTCCAGAAAGGAAGGTTAGCTGGTGTGGGAAGTGTGAGAGCAGCCGGGCCTCCACGGAGAGGAGCAGGGTAACTGGCACAAGTGAGGCGGGGAAGGGCTTCCTGTCCTTCGTGGGCTCAGCCTGGGCCGGCCCTTTCCTGCCAGCTGCCTGATAAGGTAGCAAATGGATGGTATTTCAGATATCCGTGAGTTACTGGAATAAACACAGAATTATTAACTGCACAATTCACTCGCCCATTGATTTGTGCCAGTGGAACGCCTGCTTGAGCTACCCTTGGGTGGTTTCTGAGAAGTAGCTTACTGGTTGCTTGGCAACGCCTTCTCCAGATGGATTAAAGGTACTGACCAGGTGACGCTCCAGCATCCTCTGCCCTGGTCCCCTCGTCAAGGTGAATGACACCAGCCCAGCCAGCGTGGCTCAGTGGTTGAGCATTGGCCTATAAACCAGAAGCTCACGGTTCGATTCCTGGTCAGGGCACATGCCCGAGTTGCAGGTTCAATCCCCAGTAGGGGGTGCAGGAGGCAGCCAATTAATGATTCTCAGTAATCATTGATAGCTCTCTCTCTCCTCCTCTCCCTTCCTCTCTGAAATCAATAAAAATATCTATTATTTTTTAAAAAGCTGAAGGACCCCATTCAGACTGATTGGGAGCCTGGCAAAGTTACAGATTCCATCAAGTTTGACTCTGGTAACCAGTGTGTGTGGCTTGATGATAGAGTATAGCTGGGCCCTTAAGTACCTTCTGAGGTTGCAAGTGGGATAGGCGACCCGAGACCCCCCGGAACAGCCACACCTGCCTTTTCGAAGGCCAGGCGGTCCGGGGTAACTAAGAGCTCTGAGAAGCTGGGAGGTCAGCAAATACAAGCCCCACAAGACGAGTATCAACTGCTCTTCCCACACAGAATGTTTCTGTGGAGATGAGAGCAAAGGCAGAGGCAGTGCGGCCCCCGGAGTCCAGCTCAGATGGAGAGGCCAGACCTGCAGGGACGGAATGCCCAGGGACCCGCTTCTGTGCTCTCACTTCCTCCTCTCACGTTTCTGTCTGCGGACGCTGTGCCAACCTGTGCAGGCGGTGCTGGTCCTGCCTGGGCCTGCGAGCCCGGACACGGTGCCCTCACCGGGCCTTCCAGCCCCACCTGGGTGAGCTGTTTCCCAGGTCAGACCCAACACCCTAACTGGAGAACCCTGGGCACCATGTCTGTGCCAACCTCCCCTGTGCCCACGTTTCCAACCCTCAACTCACGTGCGTGCTCTTTCAGGGCCCAAGACAAGAAGTGAAAATGATGGTTCTATGGGCGGGAGGGTTTAAGCTCGGGCCAAGCCTGTGGAAATGCTGTGGGGGAAGCAGAGGCCTCACAGTTACTCCTCTGCTCACATCCGGGTCTCAGAATCCACGCTCTCTCTCTCTCACACACGAGAGGGGTGAGGTGCGCAATGCCAGCCTCTGCCCAGCCTCATCCCTGCTTCGTCGCCTTCCGTCCGTGGGCGTTCCTTTGTCTCAGCCTCACTCAGAGGAGCACAGGGCTTTTCTCTGGACCAAACTCAAATATTTTCTGGATTTGTGGTAAGAGGATACAATAAAAAAGCCATCATGGTGTGCATTAACTTAGATTTAGTATCAACCATTTCATAGTTTATTGGAAATCTTCCCTATCTTTAAATGTAGGTCCCACTAAATCACTTTAGACCAGAAAATGTTTCTTCGGAAGTTAATGCTGAGATGACGTGGTCTCAATTATTACAACCTGCGTCCGTTCCGTATGTCCTGCTTTCCTGTTTTACTTGAACCTGGTGCACGCATTTTACATGTCGCTTTAATAACAGCCACGTGTCACAGCTGAGCGAGTCTGGGACCAAGCAACCCTTCTCAGGGGGCGTGCGCTTTGTATCGCGATTGTAGCGGTGGGTCCATGAATCTCCGCATGTGTTGAAGGTTAGAGCCCCACACTGAAGGGAAAAAATGTGGTGTTTGAACAGATGTCTATTAACTAATATTAATGAGTCTGCAAATAAAACTAGATCTTTTATATGATTGTGTAAACTCTAAAAATGCAGAGTTAATAAACAGTTATGAAACGATGAAGAGTTTATGGAGTGCTAAATAAATATCGACTCTATTTAATGTGTCTTGGGTTACAGTGTCAGAGCAGGTGTTTTTAGGAGTAATGAAGTGATGTGTCAAAACACAGTCTCTAAAACAAACAGAAAAAGACCCGGGATTGCAGGGGGAAAGGTTCTCCTGATGTCTGGCCTCAGAGTCAGACGTTCCCGACCACGGCTCCTGTTCCAGACCCGCGTCCCCAAAACTGTCACCAGCAAGGTGCTGCCGTTAGGGTGCCAGAGCTCACCTGTCTGCTTCCTCCGGGCCTGGGTGCTCACCTGCCACCGGCCTCCTGGGCTCTTCAGGCCGTGGGTGTCATGGAGTTGCAGCTCTGCAGGGACCCCGCCCGGTCTTCTGCCCTGGAGGGTGGATTGAACCTGGTGCCTCCCTCCCATGAACAGAATATGGGGAACGTGATGGAATGCCACTTCGCGGTGAGGTGACTCCCTCCTGAGACTTGTCTTGCTTTCGTAGCTCTTCTCACCTGCCCCCTCGATCAAACCAGCAGCTTTGCTGGGACATATCCCAGGGACAGGCTCAAGCACGAGATGGATGGCAGCTCTGGCCAGTGGTCCTGCAAGAGCAAGAGCGAAATCCTGAGAACAGACCCTGCCCAAGTCATAGCCTCGGGCCCAGGACAGACCCAGCTTGGTTTGATTGGAGCCTAGGTCCCTGGCCCACAGGAGCTGTGAGGACACAGCTGTTGTTTTTCTGATGCAGAAATTTAGATGCATCTTAACCCTCAGGTGTCAGTGTAGGTGAGGCCCCGGGGCCCCATGAGGACTCACCGATGGCTTCCCTCCTTCCCACAGGCCTGTATTCATTCACTCATTTATTTATTTTTAATTTTTTTATTGATTTCAGAGAAAGGGAGAGGGAGAGAGAGAGAGAAACATCAACAATGAAAGAGAATCATGGATTGGCTGCCTCCTGCACACCCCCTACTGGAGATCGAGCCTGCAACCTGGGCATGTGCCCTTGGAATCGAACCAGGGACCCTTCAGTCCGCAGGCCATTGCTCTATCCGCTGAGCCAAACCAGCTAGGGCTGTATTCATTTTTAATTACACATCTCCGTGTGCTATCATTTTATTGATGCATTTGTTTACTTGTCTGTTGTTTGTATTTAATCTTAACTGTCAGTATCAGTGACTAGCAGACCTATGCATTCAATAAATACTAATCCTGTGAGTGAATGCATGGAAGACCCACAGACTTACAGTCTCTTACAAACGTAACTGTTTTGAGAGGGTAGATCCTTAACCAAAATGATCACCCAGAGAAACGTATGTTAATACTGGGTCTGGAAATTTGGCAGAATTTTTGGTACCAAACTAGCAACAGCCAAGTCTTTGCTTTTGATTCAATAAGATCTTTTTCCCACTTTTGTTTCCCTCAACATTTACATTTCTTCTTCTTAAAAATAAAATATTGTATCAAGAAAAGTTTCTCCTTGCTGGTGACTGCAGACTGCTGACCCCTGAAGGCCATTGAGAAGTTTCTGCCTTTAGAGACTTAGGTTTCTGCCGGGAAGGCTCCTGTGTCTCCGGGCGTCACCCAGCAAGGCCCATCCTGCTCAGCCCTGCGGAGTCAGAACAAAGGGAGAGAAACGAAAGGTGATCCAGAAAGTAAAATGAAGGAATTAACGTTTCTGTGTGGATTAGTTATAATCTTAGTTTATGAGCCTTTCCCAGAAAATTGAATGTGGTGAAAGAGCGAGAAAAATACCACCACACATCGAGTTCCAGGGTCTTAAATTACCCGGGGAAGGGGCTTCACCAGAGCCAAGAGAGCGGGCAGTGAGCTGCAGCTGAATTGAAGGATTGAGGCCGCAGGGCAGTGGCCAAGCCCAAGTCTGTGCAAACAAGCAGCCCGCCAGCCGCCAGGGTCGGGACAGTGGACAGCGGGCCTGTGTTCCCTGCTGGCAGCCACCTGCTGCAGAGCCGGCCGTGGGGCTCTGACCCCAGGTACCCTGCGCTGCAGCGGTCACTGCCATCCGAGGATGGTGTCCGTCTGCATGGCTCTCTCTCCCAGGGACACGTGTTGGTGGCAGAGCCAGGGCGGCCCAGATGGAGAGCTGAGCACCAGGACTGTCAGTCCTGCACTCCTGGCACAAACAGCCTCCTGTGAGAGGCTCCGAGAGTGCCAGCCTGGGTCCCAGCGCCCTTCTCCTCCATTTTCTTGGAAGAAGTTGGGAGATTTGGAAGCAGTGGCTGGGCTCCCGTGGAGCTGCCCGAGGCAGAATAAACGCTGCCCCAAAAGAATCTATTAAGGGTAATTAATTTACCTGAGGGGGGCCTTGGAAGAGCCACAGGAGGCATTTCTAAACACCTAGCGGAGGCACCATAGTTTAAAAAAAAAGGCAATTTAACAAGGACTGTTTCTGCAGAAGTCGTTTTCTATCTAAACGCACTCATGGCGGGGCCTCGAGAAATGATTAAGTGTTTTTCTGGAAAACAAGGCAGGTATTCTGCGGCGCCTGCTCCAGCGAGAACACTGCCCTCTCTGTGCGTCTGTCCTGATGCTCGCAGAGATTTTAAAAGAAAATATTTGGGCTGCGGCTTAGGAATCAAACAGCCCTAAGTATGTAAATAACAGGCGGGCTGGTAGTCTTTCTAAAAAACATATACTAACCGTAAACACGTGGCCACGTTCTGGCAGCCAGAGGCGCTGTGAGGGGCGCCCAGGTCCCACTTCTGTGCCGATGGCTGCAGGACCACATGGGCTGCTCGCAGGGGGCGCCTGCCTCGGCCACCTCCGTGGGGTCCCCGGAAGCCCTTTTGCTGTTTGAGAGTCCTCTTAGGTTTATTGGGTTAGGACACTTTATTACTCGAGAGGGGGGTGTGTTCCTGCTCCGAGGGCGGTGCCCACAGTGGCCCTTCTTGCCGGGAGCAGCAGCGCTTGTCCCCGGGGGGCACTTGTGGGGGCAGAGATGCACCCATGCGGGATGCACCCAGGCCGCTGCCCTGCTCCCAGTGCTGAGCTGCACACCAACCGCAGGGCTCCACCCACTTTCTCCCGCACTCTTGTGTGTGTGTGTGTGTGTGTATATGTGTTTTTTGTTTGTTTGGTTTTTGCAGATTCATTTACACACCCATCCATCCTAGCTCTTACTTACCTTCTGGGTTTGGGGAAGGCAGGCCCTAGGATTTGTAAATCTGAAATCTCTTCTATTTAATAAGCACATTGTGATTTGGAGGTACCTACACAGACTTAAAAAAAAGATTGTGTTACCAATGGGAATAGGTGTCTTGCTGTGGCCCTCCCAGGTGTGGTCCAGGGAGGGAACTGTTTATTGCATGTCTCTGAGCTCAGGCACCCAGAAACCTGTGCTGGGCTGTGTCCCCAAGGTCACACTCTCAGGCAGCATCCAGAACCCCTTATTTAAATCCAAAATGCCAGGCATGGCTCCGTGGTTGAGCATTGACCTATGAACCAGGAGGTCATGGTTCGATTCCAGGTCAGGGTACATGCCCGGGTTTCGGGCTCCATCCCCAGGCGGGTGCAGGAGGCAACCAATCCCTGCATCTGTCTCACATCCATTTTCTTTCTCTTTCTCTCCCCCTACCTTCCACTCTCTCTAAAAATCAATGGAAAAATATCCTTAGGTGAGGATTAACAAACAATAACAACAAAAGCTGGTCCACAAACACAGGCACTCCATTAGTATCTGCCAAACCTGTGGAGCTGGGAGGCCTATGGTCTGCCTGCCGTTGGCAGTGACTTCATCCACTTTGTTTCCAGAAATGTCTGCTTTAGTCATGTGACTAATGAAAATCACCGCCTACACTGTGAAGAGTACACCCGGTTTATCATGAAAGCAGATACACAAAATAACTAAACAAGAAATGACAGAGTCTTAGTGACGATCGTAGAAATAGATCGAAATCTGGCTTCAAGTCTCTCCAAATTCCAAAACTGTGATAATAGTTATGATAATAACTTTGAGATGTATACGGTTCAGAGCATAAATAAATGGAAAAAGGAATAGCTAGCTCTCCATGTACAAAGATGCTTTTCCTACGTAACAGTGCAATTATATTTCACTCAGAAGAACCAGGGAAGGATAACAAAAAATCATGCTGAGGAAACAATGGCTGTTTATACTAAGATAAAGTTAAATATTTACTCAAGACCATTCTTCAAAATAAATTCCAAACCAAGATCGAAAGGAAAACCTTTGAAGAATTGAACTCACACATGTGTGGGGAATAATAATCTTAAGTCAAGATGGAGAAGGACTTCCAGAGTATAAACCTAAGAAATAGTAAAATACTGATCGATTTAATTTTATAAACAGGCATATTTTAACATACTTAGGACAAAGTAGGTTGCAAACAATAACTCCAAATGATGTTCACTAATACTTAAGTAACATAGAGCAACCCATAAAAATAGCAAAATTGCATTAAAAGTTGACAAATAACATGAATAAAATATTCATAGAAAAGAACGAATAAAAAACTCAAATGGCTAATAATGTAAATTTATATCAGATGTGCAGGGAAATGTAATTTAATACTGTTTTTACCTCTAAAATCATAAAATAATTGGAAAGTTTTATTTATCTACTAGAGGCCCAGTGCACAAAATTCATGCACGGGTAGGGTCCCTAGGCCTGGCTGGCGATCAGGGCCAATCTGTGGGGTGACTGGCGGGGCGATTGGGGGCCTCTGCTGGCACCAGCCTTGGCTGGCCTGGGGCCTGCGGGCTGGGGGCAGCTCCTGTGTTGAGTGTCTGCCCCCTGGTGGTCAGTGCATGTCGTAGCGACTGGTCCTTCCACTGGCCATTTGGTCGATTTGCATATTAGGCTTTTACTATATAGGATGTGGTTAGGACACAGACACACAAACAGGGACAACTATGAGAGGCCCCGGGGAGAAGGTAGCTGTGGAGAGAGTCCCCCGAAATAGCCCTGCTGAGACCCTGACCTCAGACATGCAGCCTCCAGGGCGTGGGCAAGCCCATCTCTGCTGTGTGGCCGCCTGGTTGGTGGTGGTGGCCGTGGTGGCCGAAGTAGAGGAAGAGGAGTGGTCCCTGTGAGGAAGGAGCAGAGCTGACCTGTGGCCTCTGTGACAGAGGCCAGGTCACATGAACCACGGGGCACAGACAGTGAATGTGTGAGCCACGTGTACTATCTGCAAAGCAGCGTTCTTTAGGAGGGTGGCATCTAAATGCAACTATACGTTAGCACCAGTGGGTGTTGCTAAAGAGTTCCATAAACTTTCACCAGTCTCGGTTGAAGAAGCCAACGAGATGAGTTGGATAAATTACAAATACTGAAGTGACATTTGTGGAGTATTTGGTTTCAAACTTGAGAAAAAGTGGAAAATGCAGAGAAATATGTGAGAGAAAATGCCCCAAGGGCAAAGCTGTGATGGAGATTCCTGTCTGACAAGTTAGCAAACCCACAGAGGGGAGACCCATGGACAGGTAACAGAGCAGTCACCTGCCATAGATCTCCCAGCACCGGATGCCAGGGAGGGGGAGGCAGGGGTGGGAAGAGATTAACCAAAGAACATAGATGTACATATGCATAGGCCATGGATACAGACAGTAGTGTGGGGAAGGCCTGGGCTGGGGCGAAGCGGGGGGTGGGGGACATCTGTAATACTGTCAACAATAAATAAAATAATTTTTTCCTTATAGATGTTATTGATATGCACTGTGAAATAGTCTCAAAGGATTCTAATACACGTTTTCTTTCTCATACAACAGAATATTGAACATAATGAATAAAGTGCAACCATTTATGTAGCTAGTTGTCAAGATTTCTGTAAGTGGTGACCTTGAGTCATTATTGAGCGATTGGGGCGGAGCCTCAGTGGCAGCCCAGCTTTACATGAAACTGCGCGACTGGTGCCGCAAGACCCCACACTGAGAACTCAGGGGACTTAATGAAAAGCAGGGCAGTTAAAACAAAGACAGGAAACCCCACTGTTGCTTAGGGAGGAAAAAGTCTTCAAATGTTGTTGCTTGAATAATGAAAGTCTTAAGGCAGTGGATACTTTACAGCCCTAACACCATCCTATTTATTTTTTCCTGAGTGACATGTTTATGGTTTCTTATGAAATAAAAACCATCTAAAATTAGATGGCCTACCCAAGTTTGGAGCCAACCAAGAAGTCATAGCCTTCTTTTGAAATCACTAGTTCTATATAGGTTTGGAAAATTGTAGAAAATATTTGTGTTTCTATTATTTTTTAAATATATTTTTATTGATTTCAGAGAGGAAGGGAGAGGGAGAGAGAGAGAGAAACATCAATGATGAGAGAAAAATATTGATCAGTTGCCTCCTGCATGCCTGCTACTGGGAATGGAACCTGCAACCCGGGCATGTGCCCTGACCCAGAATCAAACCCGCAGCCTCTTGGTGCATGGGACGATGCCCAACCAACCGAGCCACCCCGGCCGGGCTCTGTGTCTCTATTCCTGAGTTTTGGTGAACACCTTCGGATCAAACATGGCTCACCAGAGTGTTTGTGTGGAGCACTAGCCTCTGGAGCTCTCCCCTCTGGGTGGACGTAGCCCATCTTTGTGTGCCTTTCATGCAGTATCGGGACCCACGGGCAGACCTGCAGGGTGGTCTTGGATTGAGACTGAAATGCAGAGGGTCCCCTTGGTCGGTTTCATATCCTCCTCCCTCTGCTGCCTCTTCAGCCCCAGACCTTCTAGGGACTGAGTGTCATCCGCTTATACTCAACCACACCTCATCGTGGGCCTCCAGCGAAGCTTGTGTGTGTGGAACTTCTGTACGTTCTCTCCCAACTACACCGTGAGCACTTCAAGGACAAAGTGAATCTTATCCTTCCAGAAATAGTTTCATGCTGGCTATCACTTCGCCTTTCAAGCAGGAGGACATCAACATTTATTTGACTAAGCGAAGCCTGTGCAAAGTTCTAAGTAATACCATCTTCTTAAAAATAACAAGGTTAATTCACAGTCCCTGAAGGCGGGGAAAGGAGAATAAACTTACTCTGAAAGCTCAGCTGACTGTTTTACCAGGAATTACTGCTGACTTAGACTGTTTGGGGGTTTTGGGTGGAGGTGGTGTCTTCTCCCTTTAAGACGTCAGTATTACTGGTTTTGTCGCATTTCAATATGTAACTGACTTTGTATAATAAAGATGTGTGTTTAAATTCCTATGCGAAAACTTAATTATGAGTCTGTTGTTACCTAAACAGTGACTTTCTATGCTTCGTCTTCTGATTCAGCTAAATGTTCAGGGTTTCTTTCTCATTGTTTAGGCTTTTCTTTATGTCAGGGTTTAATAGTTAGTTGTGTGCAACACACAAAGCACGGGTCAGACCAGCAGTAAATTAACAACAAGGAATCAGAAAGTGCAATCCGGGAAAATTAGCTTACGGCACAAAGGTAGACATTTCCAGATGAAGCATGTTTTAGGTCTCTTTTTATTGAATTTTAAAATGGAAAACATAATTTGATTTATTCTCCTTTTTACATGCACAGAATATTAGATTCTTAAGTAACGTATTTGTAACAAACATGTTACTTAATAGTCTCAGAATTTAGGAATGTGGCAAATACAAGTGTATTTTGAGTTTGGGTTTTCTCTAGTCATTTTCTTGTGCTGAGTCCGTTGCTGTAGGAAAATGTTGGCTCATGTGTCTGAGCATCCTACTCTTTAAGCATTTGACAGTTCCCAGCTGTAGAATAGTGACAGTTTAGAGTGTGAGGACTTTGATCATAAACTAATTCAACCTCTACAGGCTATGTAATGGCACAATCAGAATGGAAATGGCTGCATTTTCAAAGACCCATGAAGTGCTTGGTGTTTGGCATACATTATTTTTCATATGAACCCAAGAATACCTATTTTATAAAAGAAGATATTAAGATGCAGAAACGTTGATTTCTCAGGCAGGAGTTGGTGGCATAGCTTGCACTCCAGGTTACTCTAATTCTTCCGCATCTTCCCCAAACCCTCTCCATACCCCATTGCTTTCTTTTGAATTTAGAGTTTTGATTCTTGGTTTCTTGCCCCAAAGTGTTTTCCCACTGTACCACTGTCTCAGGTAACCACAAAGTGAGCTGGAAATATATCGCCTTATTGTTTCTATTGTCTATTCTGAAATAATATTAATTCTCTTTCCCATTTTTAAAACAATTTTTAGGCTGCTAATTTCTAACTTTCCACTATTTTCCTCTGTCTGATACAGTAGCATTATAAAAATCTTATATTCAAAAATAGACAAGGAACACAATTCAAGAATATGAAGGCAAATCAACCAATGTAAAAAGGGAACAGATGTAAACAATCACTGCAGGAAAGCCTTGGTTTTCTCTTTCTACTAACAGACTGAGACCTGCCCCGTCCAATCACAACTACACAAATTGTATCCTCATTTGCATCTATAGTGATCAATCAGAACTGCACAATTTGGATGCCTCATTTACATAAAATTTACATAATTGGGAACCTGGGTGGAAAATTTCCTATAAAAGGTGGCCTCCTCTGTCTCCGTGGACTAGTACCTGGATCTGTGTCTCTTGGGCTGCAGCCCTTTTTGCTCAAATAAATGCTTTTTATTCTTTATTAAAGCCTAAAATTAATTTTGGTTTACACTATAAGTTACCATATCATAGATCTTTTTTTTTTCATTTTTATTATTGAGATTATTATAGATGTCCCTCTTTCCCCCCCCCCATTGTCTCCCTCCACCCAGTTCCCACCCCGTCCCAGGCTTTCACCATTCTATTGTCTGTCCATAGGTAATGCATACATGCATATAAGATCTTTGTTTAATCTCTTGCCACTCCCCTCACCCCCCTTCCCTCTGAGAATCATCAGTCTGTTCCATTTCCATGCCTCTGATTCTATTTTATTCACCAGTTTATTCTGTTCATTAGATTTCTTATTCATTTATTTTGATTTTTAGATTCACTTGTTGATAGGTATGTATTTGTTCCCATTTTGTTGTTCATATTTTTTCTCTTTTTCTTCTTCTTCCTCTTTTTAATGAATACCCTTCAACATTTCATATAATATTGGTTTGGTGGTGATGAACTCCTTTAGCTTTTTCTTGTCTGTGAAGCTCTTTATCTGACCTTCAGTTTTAAATGATAGCTTTGCTGGGTAAAGTAATCTTGTTTGTAGGTTCTTGCTATTCATCACTTTGAGTATTTCTTACTTCTGGCCTGCAAAGTTACTGTTGAGAAAAAATCTGACAGTCGTATGGGCATTCCCTTGTAGGTAACTAACTGCTTTCCTCTTGCTGTTTTTAAGATTCTCTCTTTGTCTTTAGCCCTTGGCATTTTAATTATGATGTGTCTTGGTGTGGTCCTCTTTGGGTTCCTCTTGTTTGGGACTCACTGTGCTTCCTGGACTTGTAATTCTATTCTTTCGTCAGGTAGGGGAAGTTTTCTGTTATTATCTCTTCAAATAGGTTTTCAATATCTTGCTCTCTCTCTTCTTCTGGCACCCCCATAATACACTTGCAGTTGTCCCAAAGGCTCCTTACACTATCTTCATATTTTTGGATTCTTTTTTCTTTTTGCTCGTCTGGTTGGGTGTTTTTTGCTTCCTCATATTTCAAATCATTGATTTGATTCTCAGAATCTTCTATTCTACTGTTGAATCCCTGTATATTAGTCTTTATTTCAGTCAATGTATGCTTAATTTATGACTGGTCCTTTTCCATTTTTTTGGAGGTTTCTAGAAGATTCTTGAGTAACCTTATAACCATGGTTTTGAACCCTATATCCAGTAGTTTGCTTTCTTTCATTTGTGACATGTTTCTTTGTCTCTGCATTTTGGCTGCTTCCCTGTGTTTGTTTCTATGTATTAGGTAGAGCTGTTATGTCTCCTTGAGTTGGTAGAGTGGCCTATAGGGCCCAGTGGCTCAGCCTCCCCAGTCACCTGAGCTGGGAGCTCTAGGTGCACCCCTTTGTGGGCTGTGAGCACAGTCTTGTTGTAGTTGAGATTTGATTGCTATTGGTGTTACTGGGAGGAATTGACCTCCAGGCCAATTGGCTGTGAGGACCAGCTGCAACTACAGTGGGAGAGCTGCTGTGCAGGAGACACCCCTATGGAGCAGGACTTGCTTCACTGGGGCTTTGGTGCTCACTGAGTCTGCCTCTTGAGTGTGTTGCTTATGGATGTGTAGAGTTGTAATCTGGTATGGTCTGAAGCTGTCCACTGGGCACACTGGTTCTTGGGTCTCCAGGGACGTGCAAAGTCAGCCACTGCCTGGGGCCACCCAACAGGAGCTACAGAAAGATCTGTAGATTCCTCCTCTTTGTATTGGGTTTGGAAGTGCCCAGATGAGGTCCAGCTATGAAAAAAGGCAGGCTGATGCTGGTGCCGGGTCTTGGGCCTTTTATTGATAGGTTTGTGGCTCCCTGACCCAGCTGCAGCTTGTTTGAGAGCTTTTAGCCTGAGCAAGGATAGGCTCTTCATATACAAAAGCCACTGCATGCATCTTGGGTGGGGTTGTAAATTGGAGGAGGTGGGATCTTAGGGAATCACCAGGGCAGAGCAAACAGAAATGGCTGCCAGTCATCCCTGTGACTAGGAAGGTCCCAGCATAGGAACAATGATCCCTGCGAGCACCTCCATCTGGGAGAAAGCTGCTCCTGAGTTCTTGCCCCAATGACAGATAAACCAGTTCCTCCTAGTATGTGTCTGTGTCCCCAGAGACTCTCCCTGGCACTGGAGCTCAGAGGAAGTGGGACCTTGTAAGTTCAGTTCCTGTACTGGCCTTTTAAGAGGAGTAGCTGGGTCTCCAGCAGCCTCTGTGTCACTGAGCCCCAATCCCCACTGGTTTTTACAGCTGTAGTTCTCACTGCCCATAGGGACTTCTTTTCTCAGCTCTGGGACTCTGGGCTGGGAGTCTGTGTGGACCCCTTGCTCCTCTGGGTGGCCTCTGCAGAGACGATCCCTCTCCCGATTAAAAAAGCAGCCCACGTGGGTGCCAGACCAGCCTTTTCTGAGCCTCTGCACCTCCTACCAGTCTCAGTGTGCTTTCCTCTTTACTTCTCTAGTTGTGGGACTTCCATTCAGCCAGCTTTCCCGTGGTTCTGCATGATGGTTGTTCTGTATTTTAGTTGTAATTTTGATGTGGTTGTGGGAGTCGGTGAGTACAGGTGTTTACCTACACCGCCATCTTTAAATCTCCTCAAAAGTCCATATCACAGATCTTGGGCAGCATTAGCTGCCTCACAGGGTATGGTTCACTGTGATGGAATTCCACTCAACATGAAAGATTGGGCTTTGCCTTCCAACCCACCACCTACCTGTATGTGAAATCCTCCCTTCTCCATGGGCAGAGGGCACTAGTATTGTAAGATGTTTAAAACATTGGATAATCAGATGAAGCTCTGCAAAATATTTTTATAATATCCACAGGAAATAATACTTGGAATAAATTGTTCAAGACATTGTTACTGACATGGCTGAAGCTTTAACTAAATTAAACATACTAGTAATTTGTTAGACTTAATTGTATATTCATGAAATTTGCATTTTTTTCCTATGCACATGTTCTCTAACTTGATGGTTTCCTTACAAACTCTATTTTAAAAATATTTTAAAGTCTATTAAGCTCTTTGACAAATACTATGTTTTGATATAATCATCCCATTGCCAAATTTCAGATGACTGCTTCTCTCTTATTCCATTTATTTGTTTCTTTGTCTAGTTGACTGGCATTCTCTCCCTTCATTAGTCTTTTTATAATGTCTTCTGTAATGAAATAACAGGAGCATGGACCAGTTGTCATTTATCATGACATTTTACCACGTGGAAAACTGGCTTTCAATTTTATTTGCTTTGCATTTTATTTGCTACTTTCAAAAGCTGAACACTGCATTTTTTTATGAAATAAAAAAGAACATTTTGACAGATATTATACAAAAATCTATAATCTTTCTATCTAATGGCTATTTCTCATCTGGCATTTAGATCAAATCTATTGATTTTACACAGAAAAAGACTATGCTTGTTCTCTCTCTCTCTCTCGTAGATAACCTGCCTGTGGGTAACAGTCCCCATTGGTCCAGGGAGGGAACAGTGACCTCGCTGGTCACTGAAGAGCTAACTCCATGCATCATACATGGCTGCTAGGCGCAAGTGTTGCAGTCCTTTTGCACCAATGTCTCTGGGATAGCTTACAGGTATTAAGGTATTCCTGTTACATTTCAAAAATGGCCACATAAGCCCTGGCCTGTTTGGCTCAGTGGATAGAGCATTGCCCTGCGGACTGAGGGGTCCCAGGTTTGATTCTGGTCAGGGGCATGTACCTTGGTTGCAGGCACATCCCCAGTGGGAGGTGTGCAGGAGGCAGCTGATCAATGTTTCTCTCTCTATGTTTCTAGCTCTCTATCCCTCTCCCTTCCTCTCTGTAAAAAATCAATATATTTTTTGTTTTGTTTTTAAATGACCACATAAAGGGTTCGAATGAAATTCTTTGTACACGTTAAACATGTTTTGTTAAAAGTGTTAGGAAATGCAATCTACTCTCTTCATGCTTTTTAGATTTAATCTTTTCATGGATACTTAGGATCAGACACGCGCTTTTGCTGTCACAGGTTGTGTCTTTAAGGCTCCTATTTCTGTCTGCGGTCCCAGTCACTGTGGAGGGTGAGACAGCCCCTAGGACCTCAGCTCTACTGTTCTGCTGTTTGCAGTGTCTGTGAGTTGGGAGACTCTGGAACTCGGGGAGCTACATGTCTCATCTCCATGTCACGATGGGACGGGGAGCTCAGATGAAGACTGTCTGGGTCCTTCTGGAATGATTGGTCATCTCCAGGGAAAACAGAGCGAAAGTGAGCCCATCCCTTGTGCCATGAACAGTAACTAAGACAACAAGAGTGAATACAAAATATACTACAGTGGGGCCTTGACTTATGAGTGTCCCGACTAACGAGTTTTTTGAGATACCAGCTGTCTCTCGGGCCGATTTTTTGCATTGAGTTGACAGAGTAATTTGAGTTAACGAGCTAGGTCTCAGAACGAATTAAACTCGTAAGTCAAGGCCCCACTGTATTAGAAGAGGGGATGGTTTGTTACAGGGACAGAGACCCCTGAGAAAAGGCTGATGTACTCAACTCCAGTGAAATTAGTAACTTCTGCTAAGAGACATCCAAGAGAGCAAAATAAACAAGGCGCAACATGGGTTAGAATAGTTGCTGCAGTGTAAGTGATATAGATTGGAATTCATAATATGTAAATCAATCTACAAAAAGGACAGAACTGGCCAGGTAGCTCACTTGGTTAGAGCATCACTCCAGTATGCCGAGCTTGTGGGGTTGGATCTCTGGTCAGGGCGCATACAAGAATCAGTCAGTGAATGCATAAGTAAGTGGAATAACAGATGTTCCCTCCTCTCCCTTCCTCTCTCTAAAATCAATAAATAAAAATATTTGTTTAAAAAGGGACAAGCCACTACAAAATGTGCATAAAAATTCAATACGAGTTTAAAGAAGATGAAACTGTCCAATATACTTATCAATTATACAACCTTTAATCATGGAAATGAAAATGAAAACCACGATGTGACACCATTTCATGTCCATCTAACGGGCAAAGCGTACAGTGCGATACTGAGTTAGAGAGGACAGGGAGCAGGAGAAGCACCTGTACACGTGGGCGGGACTGAATTCGCACAACTGCCCTGGACGCAACATGACTTCATCTCGTGACCCTGGAGATATGCCCAGTGCAGACGGACTCAGTAACTGCACTGGGAGGTGTGGGCCAGAGAAACTAGTGCGCAGGTGTGAGCACACACACAACCTCGAGGAAGCACTGCGTGAAAACAACCTAAAACAATGAGAACGTGCATCAAAAGCAGAATGCACAAACAAATCGTTGCGTGTTAGCACAACACACTACTACAAAGCAGTAAAAGTGACTGGATCTCGGCGACACAGACAGCGTGCCAGTCTCAGACCTGGTGTCGTGAAGGTTGATTGCATCCCAGTGATGCTGCGACCCCGGGGTGAGATATCCAGAGCACGGTATAGAAGTAACATGACATATAATGCGAACGTGGCAGAAATGCAGAGAGAGAACAAGTGCGAGAAACACAGGCCCAGGCCAGTGGGCTCACCGGTGGGGAGGGAGTGGGGAGGTGAAGAGAAGAGACAGTCACCCTCAACACACTTTCCTCCCGCTGGGTGGGGTGCTGCTGTTGATGGTATATTTTCTTTACGTTCTACATGTATTATATCTACTTATCTGGTGTCTATGCAAGTCAGGTCAATTCAAATGAGAATGTAGAGCTAATAGAAGAAAATATTAATGTCAACATTAATTTAGGAGGGGGTGAAACAGGCACCAACGTTCAGACAGTAAAGTACAGTGTCAAATGAAAGAGCACAAACACGTTTAAAAATAACTTTTCAGCTCTGACTGGATGGGAAAGCCTCCGTCCTATTGGTTGAAATGGGATCCAGGAAACCTTCACAAGGGCTGGCTCAGGAGCAGGCAGGCAGCTCCGTGCAGGCTCCTCCTGGTGGGGGTTTGCATGAGAGCCCCCGTGCAGAATGGCTGCTAGACTGTTTTTTAATTTGAGTCCAGTTAGCCACCAGGAGACCTTCTTAGTGGGTGTCTTCTTTCTCAGCGTCCGCCTCCACCTTTACCACCGTCACCACCTCCACTACTTCCTCCTTAGGAAGCACCTACTGTGTCCAGGCTCTCCTGAGAGCTTTAACTCTGCTCCCCACTCACCCTCCCTCGAGTGTCGGCTCTAGGCTCCATTCTCCTCCCATTACGGAGGGCTGGAGGGCTTAGCTAACTGGCCCTGCGGGGCAGCTAGGCAGCTGTGTCCCTGAAACCACCACCTGGGAGCCACCTCCCTGCACAGCCAATGCATGAGAACCAGGCCATGACACCCTGCTAGTTAGGGGTCAGGGAGCAAGAACAGGGGTCAAGTTCATGGAAGACAGGAAATGGGCATTAGAATGTGTAGGTAGGTAGCCATCGGGGGAGTAGGGATGCCATTCCTGCCAGGGCCAGTGTCCTGGACACGGGTGAGGAAGGAGAAAGCGCACCATGGGTCCTAGTCCTACAGAGGGCGTCAGGGAGAGGCAGGCAGGCCCTGCTGGTGAGGGGACACCTGGCCCAGTGGATCCTCCACAGGCTGCTCGCCAGCTCATCAAGGAGAAGAAAGGGGCGAGCAGCCTGGTCGGGGGATTCCCATTAGGTTAGGACCTAACCGTTAGGTGCTCTTGTGGGCGTTTCCTGACCTTGAAGGTGAGCAGCCAGGTGAGTTGAGGACAGGCCTGGGGCTTCTTTCCTGAACATAAACACGTTCTCCTGCTGCCTGAGGAACAGGTGTGATGACATTCAGCTGCACTGCTGAGACCCTGTGAGGCCCTCAGGTGGTTTAAGTAATTGAAAATGACTGTCTACATCGGGGATGCTTTCCTCCCAGCCTGTGGGGTCAGCCAGCAAAGCGCTGGTGCTGTCGTGCGTCAGGCCACACGCTCTGGTGGAGTGGCGGCCGCTTTTACTCCTTGCTTACGCCGTTTGTCAGTGTGCGGGGACCTCAGCAAAAGGCTGCAGTGACACACTTCCTTGCCCTGGAAGAGCTCGAGGACAGCAGGGTTGTGGATGGCTAGGTGTGCAGCGGGGGGACCAGGTGTGTGGCGGGGGGCCTGTGCCCTCTCTGCCTGCCCCCAGCCTCCAGCCACCCACGGCGCACGGGGAGCAGACTAATGCGTTTCTCCGGGATGCGATCCCTCTGACAAAGTGTCTTGGCAGTGACTGTGAAACGGGACGATGGCCGTGTCCCAGGTCCGTGTGATGCCAAACACTTGGAGGGCTGAGTCCTTGGCTTCCCGAGGCTCCTTTTCCTAACGTTATTGCTGAGCAGTTGAACATTGGCTTTTCAGAGACCATTTAGTACAGTCACTTAGGACGTTGAATAAACACTGCATCTAAGAAGAAATTACTAAAATATGAAGCATGACATATTTAATGGGGAAGGGCAATGTGATACAATCGCTAAGGTTTCATAAAACTTTACATAAAATTAACACACATAACTTTAACACACCCACGTCGACGTCTTAAAATGGCAAGAAATAAACACACACTCTCCGCCCGTCTTAAAGCTGCAGTAAAGGCCGAGTTCTTATCTCAGTTTATCAGATGCCTTGTATGGGCTGGGACATCTCAGCGATGACGCGTTTTAATGACACGAACATTTTTGGCCGATGTTTTCAATCTCAAGAGGCCAGTGGTGAAGGGCCTGCGGAGTCTGTGACTTCGGGGACCAGGCCAGCGCTGGCTCGATGACGGGCAGTTTGCGTGGCTTATATTTTCAGTCTGCTTGTGTCTTTAAATCTGAGTGTGACAACGGGCAACGTGCTATTGGGTTCGTCTGTGTGTATAAACCAGTTGCGACTCAAGCCCAGGGAGCTGTGGGGAGGCCTGGCCCACTTGGCCCCCCAACCCCTGGCCGGGTCCTTGCCTTGGAGGTGCTCCAGGACCCCCACATCTGCAGAGTCTCTGCTCAAGCCTTAGCCTGTGTCACTTTAAATCTGTTCTTGAGTGGGCCTTGTCGGTGGGAAGGCTGATGGAGCGGAAAGAGACAGGACAACCACGTCGTGTCCCCTGCGCCCAGATAAGGGCTCTCTCGTTCATGCATCTGCACCTGGGTTTTCCTTTGAACACCTTTTCCACGTCTAATTTACACGACAAAAAATTCACCTCTTTTAAGTGGACAATTCAAAGATTTTCATAAATGCACACAGTTGTACGAGCATTCCCACCTGAGGTCTCATTCCCGCCCGAAGGTCTCTTGTACCCACGTACAGCCAGTCCTCATTCCCACCTGAGGCCCAGGTGAGCACAAATCTGTCTCTTAGGGGCCCTTTCTGTAAGCAGGGCACAGCCTCATTCCTTAGCGGTAGCATGTGGTTTATTTGTTTTTATCACCGAGTATCTGTTTGTTGCATGGGTATCCCACCTCTTTCTCCATCCCACACTGCTGGCTCTCGAGGAGTCCTGTGTTTGGGTTATCATGGAGGAAGTCACCATGAGCACGTGCAAGGCCTTGTGTGGACGTACGTGTGTATTCTCCTTGGTATGTGGCTTGGAGTGGACCTGTGGGGTCAAGTGGTGACTTTACACATCATGTTTTAAGAAGCTGCCAGACTGTTTTCCAAACTGGCCAGACCTCACACACTCCAGCTGCTGGGGTCTGAGGCTGTCCTTCCACCGCCATCGGTCACCGCATGAGGGGTCTCAGTGGTTTGGGGCAGCGTTTCCCGGAGACTGAGGATGCTGGCCCTCTTCTCAGGCCTGGGTCTCGCTGACCTCCTGCGGTGAAATGTCTGGTTACATCGTGGCCATGTTTGTATTGATGGTCTTCTGATTGGTCTGTAAGTGTTCTTTATATAGTCTCAAGTCAAAGTCACTTTGACAGTGTTAAACTAGCAGTAACGCCAGAGTTTCATGCCTGACTCTATCTGCAAAGCACACCCTGCCTTTGAACAATGTTTAAAAACAAGCATTCCAAGCAGGAAGCTCCGAATCAGCCAGCCACACTCCTCAGACTCCCGCAGGCTTGTTTGGTTAAAGGCACATTTGAGAAACCAGGTGTCTGACATAAAGTACACATTAGATGACCTACTGAAAACCAGGGGATTTTATACCTTTGTCCCACAGAGACGACACCGCTGGCTGGGAGCACCGCGGCCCCTCTGGGCGGGTCACCGGCCGTGTTCCCTGTTCCTCAGACCTCCCTGCGCTGAGCCCTTCCTCCCACACGTGGACGCCGCGGGGAGGCTGTCCTCCGCTCTCATCTCCGGCTGCGCCTCCGAGTTTCACAGGCTGTGCAGACCCGAGGCACCTGCAGGTTCTGGTGTGACCTCGTGTGCTTTATGGGAAGCGTTCAGGGCCTGTGAGGTCAGTAGGGGCCGGGGAGCCCCAGGACGGCGACGAGGCACACTGTCAAAGGCAGTGGTACTTGTGCTCAAACACGAGACAGGAGCCCTGGTGCGTGTAAAAGAAATCAAAGGCAAGGAGACTGTTTACTCAGCATGAAAGGGGCTGGGTTTTTTCACAGACCCTTGGTGCGAGCGACAGGCGCTGCCAACACCTGCCCTTCAGCCGCTGCCCGCAGGCAGGGCTCCGGCCGCAAGGTGTTTGTAAGACGTTGTGCAGAGGATCCGGCTGCACCGCTGCCCAGATGGTCAGTGCCGGTGAGCAGCACAGGCGCTTTCTGAGATTTACCCGACCTTTCTCCAGGGCCCTGTCGTTACCTTCTTGCTCCAGAGCAGCCAGGGCCTCACATGCAGGTGATCCTGGATGCCTGGTGGCACTGGACTGACACACTGGGTGCCCCTCGCAGTGCTGACGTCCGTCTGCTGGAGTGAAGACCGGCATCGTCACCCCGTCAGCCTCACTCTTCCTTGGCTCCCCAGCCTCTCGCCACTTCCTGAATGCAGTGTAGTACCTGTGTCACTTCAGAAACAGCCTTTGAGAACCAGTGATTGCTCTCTGCAGCGTGAAGTGCGTCTTCACGTTAATTTAGCCTTTATTTGAGGCCCCCAGAATGCGTTAAATGACTTTTTTCATTGCCATAAGTTGTTCTGATGCCTTTTAGCAAGAAGCCATGGCGCTCCCTGCTGTCCAGGCTCAGCAAACATGCTTGTTCCAAGTGACAGACCTGCCCTGGCCAAGAGCTGGTGCCCAGGCCCTTCCTTCCAGGGGAGACGAGTGTGTTCTGCCCGCGGTGTCCCCGAAATCGAGCGAGTTTGACCGGGCCTGGAATGGGCACGCCTTCTTCCTCTGGACTGTGGAGTCCGGGTGGCCCCCGGCACAGGGTGGGAACACTTCACTTAGGGACCCAGCCTCACTGAGAAAGTTGAGAGGAGTGTGGGCGACGCCGTGTTCACGTGAAGCCTCCACCGTCGCGTGTCACAGATGGGGGCCCTGGGAGAGCAGCCTGTGGGGGCCGGCGTGCAGGGCAGTGTGGGGACCATTGCGGGCCTGTGTCCCAGCAGGTGGAGGCCTGCCTGAGTGCCCTCAGCGGGTGCGAATCCCCGTCAGTGTCAAGGGAAACTTGTGAGGAGACACCGCCAGGAGGAGCCATCCTCACCGTTACCTAGGGTAAAGGTTTTGATTTGTTCTGTCTGATTCAAAACCACAGTCCTCAACGCAGTTCTCAGACCGCACACCCGAGACCTCCTAGATGCCCCCTCGGGCATCCTGACCTGTCACCTCTGAGAGAGCAGAGAGATGGCGAATCATCGAGGAAGGAAAGATAAATTTCCTTCACAAATGAACAGGCATTTTCCCTGAAAGTTCCTGGAGGGAGACTTGAATTTAGGGCCTGGCGGGTCACGCTCACCTGTTTTTCCTGAGTGCGCTGCTCACCAGATCCATGTGCCTGGACTAAGGCCTGCTCTGCATTCAGACATGGCTCGTAAAAGCTCCCGAGTAAAAGCCTGCTTTGATGTCCAGTCCTGGCACATAAAATGCCAAACAGCTTTTGCGGAGGTGAGCGGTTACCGATGTCAGCGGCAGGGACGGGCAGAACCTCATTGGAAACTCATTGGGAATTCGGCCAGGTATCTGGTTTACATTTGAGGAGTGAATGCACGAGACGTGCTTTATTGGGCTGTCGTGCATGAAATTGCCTCCTTACGTGGCTGATAAAACATGGCGTTATTTTCTCAGAAGTGTGGAGGGTCCCCGTGGCCTGTGGGCCCTGCTCTCGGCATCTGGTCACACACAGGCCGAAAGCCTTATCCGCCCCTGGGCCAGGCTGAAGGCAGCCAAGGTCAACGCCTGGGCCAGCAGCTTCCTCATGGCGCTGAGTGCGCCCACCTGGCCAGCCTGGAGGGCGCGGCGTGGCTGTCTGCAGAGAGGACAGTTCCCTGGACGCGAGGCCCAGTGTGTTGTGACAAGGGCAAATGGCCTCATCCAAGGACATAATGGGCTGTGACTCTGCATTCTAAGGGTGTTTTTTTTTTAAAGCTACAGAATACAAAACAAACTATTTAGGAAGCAGCATTTAAATAAGGTCACCTACTTGGTATCATTTGTGGAATTCCACGGCCATGGCCTGGTCCTCCTGTTCCCCCGCCCCTCTGAGTGTGTGCACACACATGAGACCTTCAGCACTGAATGTGGTAGCATCATCCCACAGAGCTGCACAGCATCTGAGTCACACGCCGGATCCGTCCAACCTCTGAGCTTCCATGTCCCTGCCACACGGGCACAATGACAGTGCTCACCTCACCAGCCTCACGGGGAACGGTGAGGACGGCTCGCAGGGTGCAGGCGCGTCCCCTCAGATAGAGACAGAAGGAAATGTAGCTGTAATCACCACTAATAAGACCCAGCGGTATCCTGGCGCATTGTGTGTTGGAAAATGGCAGAAAACACATCGGACTCCAGCGAGTTCACTGCAGATAGCAGGCAACGTGTTGGTTTTAATTACTCGTCTGCGCCTGTGTGTGAAGACACTCTTCTGCCCTCTGTGCTGATGTGCCCGGTGGCCACCCCCCTCCCCAGGTTCCTCGCCGTGCAGAGACTTCCCAGGGAACAGGCAGAGAGCTCCGTGGCCGTCTGCAAAGTCATGCTTCTTTCTAAAGTCTCATATGGGCGTTTAAATGCTTCTTTCTCACTGAGAGTGGCTCAGGTGAGACGCAGCCCCGCCCCTGGGTCCCCGGCTCCACTCATTCCCAGGCAAGACTGTGCCTCTGGCTGCACGTGTGGCTCAGGACCGCACAGGGAGGCTCTGGCCGGCATGTGGGCGCAGGGGCAGCTGCAAACCTGCGGAGGTGACAGCAGCCGCCGCTGAGCGGCCAAAGTGCCACTTGAACTGCAAGCACTTGGGGCACCGTGTGGATGTTCTGGGATTTTTTTTTTAGAACTTAAAGCTGCTGTTCTCAAGGCGATGTCAACATGTCTCTTTAACACTCAGAGTCAATGGCTGTTCATGACTGAAACTTGGTGAAGACGAATCATGTGCAAGTTCATGTGTCTCATGATGTAGGGCACTAAACATGCAGGCTCTTCTGAAGGACAGACCTTCCATGTAGCTGGGAAGAATGGTGCTGTTCGTGATACAGTGTAGACAGATCCCCCGTGTTCCTGTTCCGTCCAGTTCAGTCACGTCTCCTTCGGAATTCCCCAGATCATCGTTCTTACCACTTAAGAAAATGTTTTTATTGATTTCAGAGAGGAAGGGAGAGTGAGAAAGAGATGGAAACATCAACGATGAGAGAGAATCATTGATCCGCTGCCTCCTGCACACCCTGCATTAGGGATTGAGCCCACAAACTTTCCAGTGCTGACTGGGAATCGAACGGTGATCTCCTGGTTTATCGGTCGACCCTCAACCACTGAGCAACACCGGCTGAGCCTTACCACTTTTATGTAAAGGGTGTTTGGCAAATAGTTTAGCTTTTGCAGGCTACCAGGTTCCACTGTGACCACTCAGCCCTGTCATGGTAGCTCACAGGAAGCCATAGACATCACACACATAAATGAGCATGAATGTTTTCCAATAAAACTTTAAACCACAGCAACAACAAAAATAGGCAGCCAGCCCTGCTTTGCCTATGCCTTTCCTAGTTAAATGCCACTTTACTGACCAGGCTTTAGCTTTAAATCCTATCTATTCTCCACATCTACAGAACTGAGTTTGACCATGTGTTTTCCTAAAACAAATTAGTGAATGTAAAGAAATAGCAATGAAATGTAACCACGTGGTGCACACACAGAGAGATGGCTGGCAGAAAGAAAGCATAGTCAGCAACTGTACCATGACACAAAGGAGTGTGACAGACTTAGAGTTGGATCTCAGAAGGAGTAAGACAGGAGTTTGTGTGAAAATAGTGGCCAAAACATTTAATCAGCAGACCCAGGAAGCTCAATAAGTCCTAAGTAAAAAATAATATATACGGACTCACAAACTATGTCCACCGAGGCATATCACATTCAAATTGCTGAAATACAGTGATAGACCATGGCACGCCGAGGCACAGAGGTAAGATTGGCAGCAGACTTTTTGACAGATGCTATGCAAGCCAGAAGACGAGAAATGTCAGCTTCTGTGCTGAAAGAAAATACTGTCACCCAGTAATTGTATACCCAGCAAAAAATCCTTTGAAAACAATGACCAACCACGTGAGATGCCGCCTCACACCCGCTGGAATGGCTATAATCCCAAAGTCCAACATTCCCAAGTATTGGCAGAGAGATGAGGACTTCTATATGTTGTTGGTGGAAATGTAAAATGGCACTGCTTCTTTGGAAAAGAGCTTGAAAGGCTTTTTTTAAGATAAGCATCTCCTTACCATACAGTGAAGCAGTCAGGCCCTATGACTATTCCCTTGGACAAATGTGATCCAGGCCCACACAGAGGTTGGCTCCTGAATGTCCATAGCTCTGCTGTTCACAATAGCCCCAAACTAGAATCAACCGGAATGTCTCCTAAGAGAAAAGTGGATAAACAAACCAGGGTGGTTTAAGCACACCATGGGATATCGCCAACTAAGGAAAACCAAACTGCCAGTACATTCAGCAACCTGGATGGGTTGCAAAATCCTACGCAGAAAATAAGAAGGCAGACACACAAGTCTGCATCACATGACACTTTCCCGTGGAAATTCCATAAAGGTGAGGGTGTAAGCATCCCAGTGGTTTCTGAGCCAGGGTACAGGTTAGCCGGGTCATCTGGGGAGACAGACCTGGTGGGACAGACCCAGAGCAGAGGCGAGCGCAGGTGGAAACGTATCTGAGGGGGTGGTGAGTTCACCCTGGACCCACGTTCCTGCCACTGCAGTCTGTGCCCTGCACGGCCATGCTCCCACGGGGTCTGTGTCCACAGTGCCAGCCACATTTATCCCCGCATAAAGTCATGACGTGGTAATTGTCATCTGTTACTAGCATTTTTTTATTTTGATATAAAAATGGATTCATAGTTGACAAAGAGTTTTTAAAAAGCAGGAATGCTGATGGCTTAAAGATGACCTATCTTGGCTTTTTCTTCCCGACAGCTTTCCTTTTATTTATGGGAATCAGGACTGTGGCATCCCCTCGGGTCACCTACACAACATCTCGCCTCCATTTAGGAGAAGAGTGTTCCTTAAGGAGCTGCCATCTATTGGGCTCCTTGGCACCGCCCGGGACACGCTTGGTTGTTGATATGCTCGGCAGATCTGTGGGTGGGGGTTCTCCAGGCGTGTCCACAGCAGAAACGCTCTTCAGAGGCAGCAGCCATGGCCTCCAAAGGAAGGCTGGTCAGTACTGACAGCCAGCACATCGAGTCCCAACTCGGGCGCCGCCTACCCACCAGGGCCCTGCCCGTTGGGCGCTGGGTGCAGAGATCCTGGGGTGTTGAGAGTTAGGGATGAGGCGGAGATGTCAGCACCACATTGTGAAGCATTTTCATAGAAGGGTTTTTCTGGAGCTTCGATGGTGCTGAGTCCAAACACAGCTGCAGAAAGAAGACAAACCTGGGTCAATCTCTGAAAGCATACCTCTGTGTACTCTCCCCCTAGAATATTCTAGAAAGGGCAGAGACCACACATGTGCACATGCCATGGTTCCTGAGACGCTGTTCCTACATGTCTGGGCTGCACACTTGTGAGGGGACAGCCACGGGGGTGTGCACGCGTGAGGTCCAGGCTGCTCTCGCAGCGCCCCCTCCCGCCTGGGTCACCGTCTGGGACAGAGTCCGAGGTTAAGGTGGGGAGGTGCTCCTCTGAAGCCTCGGGGGTTTGCTGGCATCTCTGCGTCTCTGGGTTTGTCTCGCCTGAGTCCTGCTGTTCACGTCCACGTGGTGTTTCCCCTTCGAGAAGGACACCACGTGCTGGATGAGGGCACACGCGAATGACCTCCTCTTAACCCACTGCACTGCAGTGGCCCCACTTCCAAACTAGGCACTAGTTCGGGGGGCATAGCACGTGCTTCGTGTTATTCTGGAATAGCTTTGCTTGCTAGGGCCCCTCTGAGGGAGGGCCTCGGGCAGCTCGAGGACACTGGCATCAGTTCCACTCACATCTGTCTGTCAGCTGTTCCCTCACTGTTGCTTCCTTTTTAAGATAAATTTTTGAGATGAATGTCTAATTAGTCGGTGAAGGTCATAAGGCAGCTCTCATTCTTTCAACAAACCACCTGTCGATCAACACCGTTTATTTCTATCGGTTGTTCATCTGACTGGGAGGGTTTACTGGTTTAACTGGATTGGGAGCAGAAAGCTTAGGGTGTTGGCTTTGTCATTAGCAGCTCTCCTGTCACTCATTTCTGTTCCCTTTAATGGGGTTTGCAGCAGCGGTCGCCACCCTTTCGGACCTCACGGACCACCAGTGATCCATGGACCACCGGTTGGCAACTGCTGGTTTACAGGGAGCGACCCAGGTGCCAGGTCCAGCTCAGGCCCCGATGACGAGTGAGTGACAGACGGAAGAGGCACCTTTGGCCATGCCTCCTCTGCTCATGGGAGAAAGAAATGCGTCTTCCTGTGGAGATGCCCCAAATAGACTCTGGCTGGTGTCTGCGCCTCGTCCCTGGTGGCTCCTCGCTGTCACTCCGTGTCCGATGGCAGCAGCCCCTGCACACAGTCCCCCTCTTATCTCGCAGCCTGTCATCTGCCATGGTGTCCCTCCTCGCACCTGGGCACTGACAGGAGCTGTCCCTGGACAGTGTTGGCACCTCCAGGGGCTGCGACACCTTCCTGTTCTAGACCCTCAGACCGTCTGTCAGCAGAAGGCTCTTCCATCGCCCGTGTCTAGGTCACAGGCCTTTCCACTGTAGCACCTCCACTGTGGAAGGCCAGTGCTCAGCGTCACCTGCACTGGGACTCCCAGGACACAGGCTGCCCATCAGGGGGCCCCGTCTCCTCCCCACCCCACCGCTCAGGGTCACCTACATAAGTCTCTGCGGGTTGTTTGTGCACAGATGGTGCCTGCTTCTGGGTGTGACTGTTCAGTGTGTCGTTGGTCATCCTCTCGACTGGTGCACCTGGCGATCCCCATGCTCCCCCGTGGCTTTCTGAGGGATGCAAGCCCGTGGCTCACTCACAGGGTGGACCCTGCTCTGTGCTGGGCACGGGCGAGGCTTCTAGCTGCCAAGACCTCCTGGGAGGTTGGTGATTGGACGCAGGGCTTGGTTCTTCTTCTTTCTTACGGAGACCTGCTTCCAGGGATTCCGTGATTCTCCCAGATGGGGGGGGCCCTGAGCTGTCTGCTGGGCCTCACCTCCCCAAACTCAATCCCAAATTCTGAACACACACTCCTTTCCATTCCCTATTTTTCTTCCAAAATTCCTTTGCAGACTAAACTTTTTAAGTGCCAAGAATAATGATAAATACACTATAGGAAACAG